>NW_027459509.1:0-20000 GCF_050624435.1 Tenrec ecaudatus
ACGCTCTCGCTCTCGCTCACGCTCTCGCTCTCGCTCACGCTCTCGCTCTCGCTCACGCTCTCGCTCTCGCTCACGCTCTCGCTCTCGCTCACGCTCTCGCTCTCGCTCACGCTCTCGCTCTCGCTCACGCTCTCGCTCTCGCTCACGCTCTCGCTCTCGCTCACGCTCTCGCTCTCGCTCTCGCTCTCGCTCTCGCTCTCGCTCTCGCTCACGCTCTCGCTCTCGCTCACGCTCTCGCTCTCGCTCACGCTCTCGCTCTCGCTCACGCTCTCGCTCTCGCTCACGCTCTCGCTCTCGCTCACGCTCTCGCTCTCGCTCACGCTCTCGCTCTCGCTCACGCTCTCGCTCTCGCTCACGCTCTCGCTCTCGCTCACGCTCTCGCTCTCGCTCACGCTCTCGCTCTCGCTCACGCTCTCGCTCTCGCTCACGCTCTCGCTCTCGCTCACGCTCTCGCTCTCGCTCACGCTCTCGCTCTCGCTCACGCTCTCGCTCTCGCTCACGCTCTCGCTCTCGCTCACGCTCTCGCTCTCGCTCACGCTCTCGCTCTCGCTGATTTAGGAGGCTCAGCACAAGGCTCTTGATTCATGTTTCACTCATGGTGGCTCTTTTTCCCCAAGAGTAATAAAACCCCATTTCTGATTCACAGCTAACGAAATGTCCACACTAAACAGTCCCACATTAGGGTTTATTTGCATGGCCCGATCACACGGGGTATCGTGTTCATTCGTTACATTGTTAGCAAATTATCCAGTCTCCTGGATAGATCACAACCACCTCACATTTGCATTCGCGGGTCTCTATGAATCAGCCTCAACTCAATGGCAATGAATTTTTTAGTTCGGTTAACCCAGTTAGTTGGCGAGAGTTACAGAGATTAAGGCTGGAAGATATCAAGTCATTCACTGCATTGCATTTGGCTGCTTTCAAAAACTAGCCCATGACAACTCCATGGGTCATAGCAGAATATTATTCAATATAGGGCTTAGGTCAAAGGGCACTGGAAATATACTATAACTATCACCGTGGGCTGAAGTACACCAATTATCATGAAATTGGTGCAGGATCAGGCAGAATTTCAGCATTTGTTCTGTTTTGCATGGGATCAGCATGTGTAAGGGCTGACCCAATGACAACTAACTGCAGCATATTGAAGCACTGCGTTAACTGAAATGCATAATCCCTAAAATTAAAGCATTATTGTTCTCACTAAAAGTAAGCACTTCCTTTATTCCCACCCCACCACACCCCGCTTTCTTAGTAGAAGGAGTGAGTGTTCCCTTCTTGCTTATGACATAAAGTAGAAAATTTCCATCCTGGACTTAGATTCAGCATCAGTAAAATCCATCTTATCTGTGCAAATTTCTCTCACCATTCTACTTTTCCAAGATTTCGATTGGGATTTTGATTAATAATGTATCTATTTAATCCTATATACAAGGTGAATAAAATGTGCATGGCTTTAAACCTCTTGAGTTTGCATTGCAGAAAAAAGTAAATCAACTTACATGGACAATTAATGATATGTTACCTTCTTTTGCCATTTGATCATTTCTTGTTTATATGTTTTTCACCAAAACATTGCCAATTTTTCATAGAAATGATCACATCTAGTATTTTTATACGTTGCTCCTTGGCTGCCGGCAGGTGCTCATTCATTCAATAAGTATTGAATAGCTAATAACACGTTAGACCTTGGGGATGAAATCCTGAACAAGACAAAAATGATTTTATTTCTTCTAGTGAAGCTAACCGTATAGTAATAAATTCCAATGACTAAACATTCAATAATAAACCTGGGAACTGAGTATTAAAGTAGGAGAAGTGCAAGTTCTCTGGGAGGAAATAGACCAGGCTAAAAGACAACACACAGCCATCACGTCAATGTCTACTGATAGCAGCCCTATAGCTAGGGCAGGGAGACGTGCCCCGCACGTTTCTGAGACTATAACTTTTTATGGGAGCAGACAGTCTTGCTTTTTTTCCTGGAGTAAGTAGAAAACCCCGTTATCAAGTCGATGCCAACTCCCAACGATGGTATAGGACAGGTAGCACTGCTCTTGCGGGTTTCTAAGACTGTAACTCTTGACGGAGCAGCTGGGGTTACAGTTAGCATCCTGAGGCTGGTGGAAATGTCTCCTTCAACGAGACTGAGACCAAAAGGCTTACAGTCATCCTTGTCACTCTTCCTCCGGGACATGCCATGATCTGTTTGCCAGAAAACCTTGGGGATTCTAACTCTGCAAAAGAGCCAGATTCATCGCTTCTTTTGTCTCTGCCTTCTACCACTTCTACATCATTAATCTCTGATTTCTGCAATAGCCTCCTGCCTGCTCTCCTGCCTCTGCCTTTACAGAAGCATCCACTACATTCAATTCCAAATACACATACCTATTACTCGCTATTATTTACATAATATAAATTTCATTTCTGTCCATATCAATGGAATAAAAGCCATAATCTTTCTACTGGTCTAAGAGATTTCTTTAATTTCTCCTCCACCCCTCTGAAATATTTCTCCCATCACACTAGATCCTGTGATGGGAGGCTCTTCCTGCAGACCTGCCCAGTGCTTCCTTGGGACCCAAGAATGCGGTTCACTCTTTGAAATGGTTTTCTTCTAAGTATCCACTTGACTAGGTCCATTACTTCTTATAGTTCTTTTTCAAATGCCACTTTGTCACTGCTGTGTTTCCTGACAATTGCATAATTACATTTACTTTCTGACCCATCCCAATTCTCCCTGTCTCTCCTGCTTAGCTAATTTTGTCCATAGTACTGAACATCAACTGTCATAGTGTGCAGTTCGTCACGCTCTCGCTCTCGCTCACGCTCTCGCTCTCGCTCACGCTCACGCTCTCGCTCACGCTCACGCTCTCGCTCACGCTCTCGCTCTCGCTCACGCTCTCGCTCTCGCTCACGCTCTCGCTCTCGCTCACGCTCTCGCTCTCGCTCACGCTCTCGCTCTCGCTCTCGCTCTCGCTCTCGCTCTCGCTCACGCTCTCGCTCTCGCTCTCGCTCTCGCTCACGCTCTCGCTCTCGCTCACGCTCTCGCTCTCGCTCACGCTCACGCTCTCGCTCACGCTCTCGCTCTCGCTCTCGCTCTCGCTCACGCTCTCGCTCTCGCTCTCGCTCTCGCTCTCGCTCTCGCTCTCGCTCACGCTCTCGCTCACGCTCTCGCTCTCGCTCTCGCTCTCGCTCACGCTCTCGCTCTCGCTCACGCTCTCGCTCTCGCTCACGCTCTCGCTCTCGCTCTCGCTCTCGCTCTCGCTCTCGCTCTCGCTCTCGCTCTCGCTCTCGCTCACGCTCTCGCTCTCGCTCACGCTCTCGCTCTCGCTCACGCTCTCGCTCTCGCTCTCGCTCTCGCTCTCGCTCACGCTCTCGCTCTCGCTCACGCTCTCGCTCTCGCTCACGCTCTCGCTCTCGCTCTCGCTCACGCTCTCGCTCTCGCTCACGCTCTCGCTCTCGCTCTCGCTCTCGCTCTCGCTCTCGCTCTCGCTCACGCTCTCGCTCTCGCTCACGCTCTCGCTCTCGCTCACGCTCTCGCTCTCGCTCACGCTCTCGCTCTCGCTCACGCTCTCGCTCTCGCTCACGCTCTCGCTCTCGCTCACGCTCTCGCTCTCGCTCTCGCTCTCGCTCTCGCTCTCGCTCTCGCTCTCGCTCTCGCTCACGCTCTCGCTCTCGCTCTCGCTCACGCTCTCGCTCTCGCTCTCGCTCTCGCTCTCGCTCTCGCTCACGCTCTCGCTCTCGCTCACGCTCTCGCTCTCGCTCACGCTCTCGCTCTCGCTCACGCTCTCGCTCTCGCTCACGCTCTCGCTCTCGCTCACGCTCTCGCTCTCGCTCACGCTCTCGCTCTCGCTCACGCTCTCGCTCTCGCTCACGCTCTCGCTCTCGCTCACGCTCTCGCTCTCGCTCACGCTCTCGCTCTCGCTCACGCTCTCGCTCTCGCTCACGCTCTCGCTCTCGCTCACGCTCTCGCTCTCGCTCACGCTCTCGCTCTCGCTCACGCTCTCGCTCTCGCTCACGCTCTCGCTCTCGCTCACGCTCTCGCTCTCGCTCACGCTCTCGCTCTCGCTCACGCTCTCGCTCTCGCTCTCGCTCTCGCTCTCGCTCTCGCTCTCGCTCACGCTCTCGCTCTCGCTCACGCTCTCGCTCTCGCTCACGCTCTCGCTCTCGCTCTCGCTCTCGCTCTCGCTCACGCTCTCGCTCTCGCTCACGCTCTCGCTCTCGCTCACGCTCTCGCTCTCGCTCACGCTCTCGCTCTCGCTCACGCTCTCGCTCTCGCTCACGCTCTCGCTCTCGCTCACGCTCTCGCTCTCGCTCACGCTCTCGCTCTCGCTCACGCTCTCGCTCTCGCTCACGCTCTCGCTCTCGCTCACGCTCTCGCTCTCGCTCACGCTCTCGCTCTCGCTCACGCTCTCGCTCTCGCTCACGCTCTCGCTCTCGCTCACGCTCTCGCTCTCGCTGATTTAGGAGGCTCAGCACAAGGCTCTTGATTCATGTTTCACTCATGGTGGCTCTTTTTCCCCAAGAGTAATAAAACCCCATTTCTGATTCACAGCTAACGAAATGTCCACACTAAACAGTCCCACATTAGGGTTTATTTGCATGGCCCGATCACACGGGGTATCGTGTTCATTCGTTACATTGTTAGCAAATTATCCAGTCTCCTGGATAGATCACAACCACCTCACATTTGCATTCGCGGGTCTCTATGAATCAGCCTCAACTCAATGGCAATGAATTTTTTAGTTCGGTTAACCCAGTTAGTTGGCGAGAGTTACAGAGATTAAGGCTGGAAGATATCAAGTCATTCACTGCATTGCATTTGGCTGCTTTCAAAAACTAGCCCATGACAACTCCATGGGTCATAGCAGAATATTATTCAATATAGGGCTTAGGTCAAAGGGCACTGGAAATATACTATAACTATCACCGTGGGCTGAAGTACACCAATTATCATGAAATTGGTGCAGGATCAGGCAGAATTTCAGCATTTGTTCTGTTTTGCATGGGATCAGCATGTGTAAGGGCTGACCCAATGACAACTAACTGCAGCATATTGAAGCACTGCGTTAACTGAAATGCATAATCCCTAAAATTAAAGCATTATTGTTCTCACTAAAAGTAAGCACTTCCTTTATTCCCACCCCACCACACCCCGCTTTCTTAGTAGAAGGAGTGAGTGTTCCCTTCTTGCTTATGACATAAAGTAGAAAATTTCCATCCTGGACTTAGATTCAGCATCAGTAAAATCCATCTTATCTGTGCAAATTTCTCTCACCATTCTACTTTTCCAAGATTTCGATTGGGATTTTGATTAATAATGTATCTATTTAATCCTATATACAAGGTGAATAAAATGTGCATGGCTTTAAACCTCTTGAGTTTGCATTGCAGAAAAAAGTAAATCAACTTACATGGACAATTAATGATATGTTACCTTCTTTTGCCATTTGATCATTTCTTGTTTATATGTTTTTCACCAAAACATTGCCAATTTTTCATAGAAATGATCACATCTAGTATTTTTATACGTTGCTCCTTGGCTGCCGGCAGGTGCTCATTCATTCAATAAGTATTGAATAGCTAATAACACGTTAGACCTTGGGGATGAAATCCTGAACAAGACAAAAATGATTTTATTTCTTCTAGTGAAGCTAACCGTATAGTAATAAATTCCAATGACTAAACATTCAATAATAAACCTGGGAACTGAGTATTAAAGTAGGAGAAGTGCAAGTTCTCTGGGAGGAAATAGACCAGGCTAAAAGACAACACACAGCCATCACGTCAATGTCTACTGATAGCAGCCCTATAGCTAGGGCAGGGAGACGTGCCCCGCACGTTTCTGACTATAACTTTTTATGGGAGCAGACAGTCTTGCTTTTTTTCCTGGAGTAAGTAGAAAACCCCGTTATCAAGTCGATGCCAACTCCCAACGATGGTATAGGACAGGTAGCACTGCTCTTGCGGGTTTCTAAGACTGTAACTCTTGACGGAGCAGCTGGGGTTACAGTTAGCATCCTGAGGCTGGTGGAAATGTCTCCTTCAACGAGACTGAGACCAAAAGGCTTACAGTCATCCTTGTCACTCTTCCTCCGGGACATGCCATGATCTGTTTGCCAGAAAACCTTGGGGATTCTAACTCTGCAAAAGAGCCAGATTCATCGCTTCTTTTGTCTCTGCCTTCTACCACTTCTACATCATTAATCTCTGATTTCTGCAATAGCCTCCTGCCTGCTCTCCTGCCTCTGCCTTTACAGAAGCATCCACTACATTCAATTCCAAATACACATACCTATTACTCGCTATTATTTACATAATATAAATTTCATTTCTGTCCATATCAATGGAATAAAAGCCATAATCTTTCTACTGGTCTAAGAGATTTCTTTAATTTCTCCTCCACCCCTCTGAAATATTTCTCCCATCACACTAGATCCTGTGATGGGAGGCTCTTCCTGCAGACCTGCCCAGTGCTTCCTTGGGACCCAAGAATGCGGTTCACTCTTTGAAATGGTTTTCTTCTAAGTATCCACTTGACTAGGTCCATTACTTCTTATAGTTCTTTTTCAAATGCCACTTTGTCACTGCTGTGTTTCCTGACAATTGCATAATTACATTTACTTTCTGACCCATCCCAATTCTCCCTGTCTCTCCTGCTTAGCTAATTTTGTCCATAGTACTGAACATCAACTGTCATAGTGTGCAGTTCGTCACGCTCTCGCTCTCGCTCACGCTCTCGCTCTCGCTCACGCTCACGCTCTCGCTCACGCTCACGCTCTCGCTCTCGCTCTCGCTCTCGCTCACGCTCTCGCTCTCGCTCTCGCTCTCGCTCACGCTCTCGCTCTCGCTCACGCTCTCGCTCTCGCTCACGCTCTCGCTCTCGCTCACGCTCTCGCTCTCGCTCTCGCTCTCGCTCTCGCTCACGCTCTCGCTCTCGCTCTCGCTCTCGCTCACGCTCTCGCTCTCGCTCTCGCTCTCGCTCTCGCTCTCGCTCTCGCTCTCGCTCTCGCTCACGCTCTCGCTCTCGCTCACGCTCTCGCTCTCGCTCTCGCTCTCGCTCACGCTCTCGCTCTCGCTCACGCTCTCGCTCTCGCTCACGCTCTCGCTCTCGCTCACGCTCTCGCTCTCGCTCTCGCTCTCGCTCTCGCTCACGCTCTCGCTCTCGCTCACGCTCTCGCTCTCGCTCACGCTCTCGCTCTCGCTCACGCTCTCGCTCTCGCTCACGCTCTCGCTCTCGCTCACGCTCTCGCTGATTTAGGAGGCTCAGCACAAGGCTCTTGATTCATGTTTCACTCATGGTGGCTCTTTTTCCCCAAGAGTAATAAAACCCCATTTCTGATTCACAGCTAACGAAATGTCCACACTAAACAGTCCCACATTAGGGTTTATTTGCATGGCCCGATCACACGGGGTATCGTGTTCATTCGTTACATTGTTAGCAAATTATCCAGTCTCCTGGATAGATCACAACCACCTCACATTTGCATTCGCGGGTCTCTATGAATCAGCCTCAACTCAATGGCAATGAATTTTTTAGTTCGGTTAACCCAGTTAGTTGGCGAGAGTTACAGAGATTAAGGCTGGAAGATATCAAGTCATTCACTGCATTGCATTTGGCTGCTTTCAAAAACTAGCCCATGACAACTCCATGGGTCATAGCAGAATATTATTCAATATAGGGCTTAGGTCAAAGGGCACTGGAAATATACTATAACTATCACCGTGGGCTGAAGTACACCAATTATCATGAAATTGGTGCAGGATCAGGCAGAATTTCAGCATTTGTTCTGTTTTGCATGGGATCAGCATGTGTAAGGGCTGACCCAATGACAACTAACTGCAGCATATTGAAGCACTGCGTTAACTGAAATGCATAATCCCTAAAATTAAAGCATTATTGTTCTCACTAAAAGTAAGCACTTCCTTTATTCCCACCCCACCACACCCCGCTTTCTTAGTAGAAGGAGTGAGTGTTCCCTTCTTGCTTATGACATAAAGTAGAAAATTTCCATCCTGGACTTAGATTCAGCATCAGTAAAATCCATCTTATCTGTGCAAATTTCTCTCACCATTCTACTTTTCCAAGATTTCGATTGGGATTTTGATTAATAATGTATCTATTTAATCCTATATACAAGGTGAATAAAATGTGCATGGCTTTAAACCTCTTGAGTTTGCATTGCAGAAAAAATTAAATCAACTTACATGGACAATTAATGATATGTTACCTTCTTTTGCCATTTGATCATTTCTTGTTTATATGTTTTTCACCAAAACATTGCCAATTTTTCATAGAAATGATCACATCTAGTATTTTTATACGTTGCTCCTTGGCTGCCGGCAGGTGCTCATTCATTCAATAAGTATTGAATAGCTAATAACACGTTAGACCTTGGGGATGAAATCCTGAACAAGACAAAAATGATTTTATTTCTTCTAGTGAAGCTAACCGTATAGTAATAAATTCCAATGACTAAACATTCAATAATAAACCTGGGAACTGAGTATTAAAGTAGGAGAAGTGCAAGTTCTCTGGGAGGAAATAGACCAGGCTAAAAGACAACACACAGCCATTACGTCAATGTCTACTGATAGCAGCCCTATAGCTAGGGCAGGGAGACGTGCCCCGCACGTTTCTGAGACTATAACTTTTTATGGGAGCAGACAGTCTTGCTTTTTTTCCTGGAGTAAGTAGAAAACCCCGTTATCAAGTCGATGCCAACTCCCAACGATGGTATAGGACAGGTAGCACTGCTCTTGCGGGTTTCTAAGACTGTAACTCTTGACGGAGCAGCTGGGGTTACAGTTAGCATCCTGAGGCTGGTGGAAATGTCTCCTTCAACGAGACTGAGACCAAAAGGCTTACAGTCATCCTTGTCACTCTTCCTCCGGGACATGCCATGATCTGTTTGCCAGAAAACCTTGGGGATTCTAACTCTGCAAAAGAGCCAGATTCATCGCTTCTTTTGTCTCTGCCTTCTACCACTTCTACATCATTAATCTCTGATTTCTGCAATAGCCTCCTGCCTGCTCTCCTGCCTCTGCCTTTACAGAAGCATCCACTACATTCAATTCCAAATACACATACCTATTACTCGCTATTATTTACATAATATAAATTTCATTTCTGTCCATATCAATGGAATAAAAGCCATAATCTTTCTACTGGTCTAAGAGATTTCTTTAATTTCTCCTCCACCCCTCTGAAATATTTCTCCCATCACACTAGATCCTGTGATGGGAGGCTCTTCCTGCAGACCTGCCCAGTGCTTCCTTGGGACCCAAGAATGCGGTTCACTCTTTGAAATGGTTTTCTTCTAAGTATCCACTTGACTAGGTCCATTACTTTCTGACCCATCCCAATTCTCCCTGTCTCTCCTGCTTAGCTAATTTTGTCCATAGTACTGAACATCAACTGTCATAGTGTGCAGTTCGTCACGCTCTCGCTCTCGCTCACGCTCACGCTCTCGCTCACGCTCACGCTCTCGCTCTCGCTCTCGCTCTCGCTCACGCTCTCGCTCTCGCTCTCGCTCTCGCTCACGCTCTCGCTCTCGCTCACGCTCTCGCTCTCGCTCACGCTCTCGCTCTCGCTCACGCTCTCGCTCTCGCTCTCGCTCTCGCTCACGCTCTCGCTCTCGCTCTCGCTCTCGCTCTCGCTCTCGCTCACGCTCTCGCTCTCGCTCTCGCTCTCGCTCTCGCTCTCGCTCTCGCTCTCGCTCACGCTCTCGCTCTCGCTCTCGCTCACGCTCTCGCTCTCGCTCACGCTCTCGCTCTCGCTCACGCTCTCGCTCTCGCTCTCGCTCTCGCTCTCGCTCACGCTCTCGCTCTCGCTCACGCTCTCGCTCTCGCTCACGCTCTCGCTCTCGCTCTCGCTCACGCTCTCGCTCTCGCTCACGCTCTCGCTCTCGCTCACGCTCTCGCTCTCGCTCACGCTCTCGCTCTCGCTCACGCTCTCGCTCTCGCTCACGCTCTCGCTCTCGCTCTCGCTCTCGCTCTCGCTCTCGCTCACGCTCTCGCTCTCGCTCACGCTCTCGCTCTCGCTCACGCTCTCGCTCTCGCTCACGCTCTCGCTCTCGCTCACGCTCTCGCTCTCGCTCACGCTCTCGCTCTCGCTCACGCTCTCGCTCTCGCTCACGCTCTCGCTCTCGCTCACGCTCTCGCTCTCGCTCACGCTCTCGCTCTCGCTCACGCTCTCGCTCTCGCTCTCGCTCTCGCTCTCGCTCACGCTCTCGCTCTCGCTCACGCTCTCGCTCTCGCTCTCGCTCTCGCTCACGCTCTCGCTCTCGCTCACGCTCTCGCTCTCGCTCACGCTCTCGCTCTCGCTCTCGCTCACGCTCTCGCTCTCGCTCACGCTCTCGCTCTCGCTCACGCTCTCGCTCTCGCTCACGCTCTCGCTCTCGCTCACGCTCTCGCTCTCGCTCACGCTCTCGCTCTCGCTCACGCTCTCGCTCTCGCTCACGCTCTCGCTCTCGCTCACGCTCTCGCTCTCGCTCACGCTCTCGCTCTCGCTCACGCTCTCGCTCTCGCTCACGCTCTCGCTCTCGCTCACGCTCTCGCTCTCGCTCACGCTCTCGCTCTCGCTCACGCTCTCGCTCTCGCTCACGCTCTCGCTCTCGCTCACGCTCTCGCTCTCGCTCACGCTCTCGCTCTCGCTCACGCTCTCGCTCTCGCTCTCGCTCTCGCTCTCGCTCTCGCTCTCGCTCTCGCTCTCGCTCACGCTCTCGCTCTCGCTCACGCTCTCGCTCACGCTCTCGCTCTCGCTCACGCTCTCGCTCTCGCTCACGCTCTCGCTCTCGCTCACGCTCTCGCTCTCGCTCACGCTCTCGCTCTCGCTCACGCTCTCGCTCTCGCTCACGCTCTCGCTCTCGCTCACGCTCTCGCTCTCGCTCACGCTCTCGCTCTCGCTCACGCTCTCGCTCTCGCTCACGCTCTCGCTCTCGCTCACGCTCTCGCTCTCGCTCACGCTCTCGCTCTCGCTCACGCTCTCGCTCTCGCTCACGCTCTCGCTCTCGCTCACGCTCTCGCTCTCGCTCACGCTCTCGCTCTCGCTCACGCTCTCGCTCTCGCTCACGCTCTCGCTCTCGCTCACGCTCTCGCTGATTTAGGAGGCTCAGCACAAGGCTCTTGATTCATGTTTCACTCATGGTGGCTCTTTTTCCCCAAGAGTAATAAAACCCCATTTCTGATTCACAGCTAACGAAATGTCCACACTAAACAGTCCCACATTAGGGTTTATTTGCATGGCCCGATCACACGGGGTATCGTGTTCATTCGTTACATTGTTAGCAAATTATCCAGTCTCCTGGATAGATCACAACCACCTCACATTTGCATTCGCGGGTCTCTATGAATCAGCCTCAACTCAATGGCAATGAATTTTTTAGTTCGGTTAACCCAGTTAGTTGGCGAGAGTTACAGAGATTAAGGCTGGAAGATATCAAGTCATTCACTGCATTGCATTTGGCTGCTTTCAAAAACTAGCCCATGACAACTCCATGGGTCATAGCAGAATATTATTCAATATAGGGCTTAGGTCAAAGGGCACTGGAAATATACTATAACTATCACCGTGGGCTGAAGTACACCAATTATCATGAAATTGGTGCAGGATCAGGCAGAATTTCAGCATTTGTTCTGTTTTGCATGGGATCAGCATGTGTAAGGGCTGACCCAATGACAACTAACTGCAGCATATTGAAGCACTGCGTTAACTGAAATGCATAATCCCTAAAATTAAAGCATTATTGTTCTCACTAAAAGTAAGCACTTCCTTTATTCCCACCCCACCACACCCCGCTTTCTTAGTAGAAGGAGTGAGTGTTCCCTTCTTGCTTATGACATAAAGTAGAAAATTTCCATCCTGGACTTAGATTCAGCATCAGTAAAATCCATCTTATCTGTGCAAATTTCTCTCACCATTCTACTTTTCCAAGATTTCGATTGGGATTTTGATTAATAATGTATCTATTTAATCCTATATACAAGGTGAATAAAATGTGCATGGCTTTAAACCTCTTGAGTTTGCATTGCAGAAAAAAGTAAATCAACTTACATGGACAATTAATGATATGTTACCTTCTTTTGCCATTTGATCATTTCTTGTTTATATGTTTTTCACCAAAACATTGCCAATTTTTCATAGAAATGATCACATCTAGTATTTTTATACGTTGCTCCTTGGCTGCCGGCAGGTGCTCATTCATTCAATAAGTATTGAATAGCTAATAACACGTTAGACCTTGGGGATGAAATCCTGAACAAGACAAAAATGATTTTATTTCTTCTAGTGAAGCTAACCGTATAGTAATAAATTCCAATGACTAAACATTCAATAATAAACCTGGGAACTGAGTATTAAAGTAGGAGAAGTGCAAGTTCTCTGGGAGGAAATAGACCAGGCTAAAAGACAACACACAGCCATCACGTCAATGTCTACTGATAGCAGCCCTATAGCTAGGGCAGGGAGACGTGCCCCGCACGTTTCTGAGACTATAACTTTTTATGGGAGCAGACAGTCTTGCTTTTTTTCCTGGAGTAAGTAGAAAACCCCGTTATCAAGTCGATGCCAACTCCCAACGATGGTATAGGACAGGTAGCACTGCTCTTGCGGGTTTCTAAGACTGTAACTCTTGACGGAGCAGCTGGGGTTACAGTTAGCATCCTGAGGCTGGTGGAAATGTCTCCTTCAACGAGACTGAGACCAAAAGGCTTACAGTCATCCTTGTCACTCTTCCTCCGGGACATGCCATGATCTGTTTGCCAGAAAACCTTGGGGATTCTAACTCTGCAAAAGAGCCAGATTCATCGCTTCTTTTGTCTCTGCCTTCTACCACTTCTACATCATTAATCTCTGATTTCTGCAATAGCCTCCTGCCTGCTCTCCTGCCTCTGCCTTTACAGAAGCATCCACTACATTCAATTCCAAATACACATACCTATTACTCGCTATTATTTACATAATATAAATTTCATTTCTGTCCATATCAATGGAATAAAAGCCATAATCTTTCTACTGGTCTAAGAGATTTCTTTAATTTCTCCTCCACCCCTCTGAAATATTTCTCCCATCACACTAGATCCTGTGATGGGAGGCTCTTCCTGCAGACCTGCCCAGTGCTTCCTTGGGACCCAAGAATGCGGTTCACTCTTTGAAATGGTTTTCTTCTAAGTATCCACTTGACTAGGTCCATTACTTCTTATAGTTCTTTTTCAAATGCCACTTTGTCACTGCTGTGTTTCCTGACAATTGCATAATTACATTTACTTTCTGACCCATCCCAATTCTCCCTGTCTCTCCTGCTTAGCTAATTTTGTCCGTAGTACTGAACATCAACTGTCATAGTGTGCAGTTCGTCACGCTCTCGCTCTCGCTCACGCTCTCGCTCTCGCTCACGCTCACGCTCTCGCTCACGCTCACGCTCTCGCTCTCGCTCTCGCTCTCGCTCACGCTCTCGCTCTCGCTCTCGCTCACGCTCTCGCTCTCGCTCACGCTCTCGCTCTCGCTCACGCTCTCGCTCTCGCTCTCGCTCTCGCTCTCGCTCACGCTCTCGCTCTCGCTCTCGCTCTCGCTCTCGCTCTCGCTCTCGCTCACGCTCTCGCTCTCGCTCTCGCTCACGCTCTCGCTCTCGCTCTCGCTCTCGCTCACGCTCTCGCTCTCGCTCACGCTCTCGCTCTCGCTCACGCTCTCGCTCTCGCTCTCGCTCTCGCTCTCGCTCTCGCTCTCGCTCACGCTCTCGCTCTCGCTCACGCTCTCGCTCTCGCTCACGCTCTCGCTCTCGCTCTCGCTCTCGCTCTCGCTCACGCTCTCGCTCTCGCTCACGCTCTCGCTCTCGCTCACGCTCTCGCTCTCGCTCTCGCTCACGCTCTCGCTCTCGCTCACGCTCTCGCTCTCGCTCTCGCTCTCGCTCTCGCTCTCGCTCTCGCTCACGCTCTCGCTCTCGCTCACGCTCTCGCTCTCGCTCACGCTCTCGCTCTCGCTCACGCTCTCGCTCTCGCTCACGCTCTCGCTCTCGCTCACGCTCTCGCTCTCGCTCTCGCTCTCGCTCTCGCTCACGCTCTCGCTCTCGCTCTCGCTCTCGCTCACGCTCTCGCTCTCGCTCACGCTCTCGCTCTCGCTCACGCTCTCGCTCTCGCTCACGCTCTCGCTCTCGCTCTCGCTCTCGCTCACGCTCTCGCTCTCCCTCTCGCTCTCGCTCTCGCTCTCGCTCTCGCTCTCGCTCACGCTCTCGCTCTCGCTCTCGCTCTCGCTCACGCTCTCGCTCACGCTCTCGCTCTCGCTCTCGCTCTCGCTCTCGCTCTCGCTCACGCTCTCGCTCTCGCTCACGCTCTCGCTCTCGCTCACGCTCTCGCTCTCGCTCACGCTCTCGCTCTCGCTCTCGCTCTCGCTCACGCTCTCGCTCTCGCTCACGCTCTCGCTCTCGCTCACGCTCTCGCTCTCGCTCACGCTCTCGCTCTCGCTCACGCTCTCGCTCTCGCTCACGCTCTCGCTCTCGCTCACGCTCTCGCTCTCGCTCACGCTCTCGCTCTCGCTCACGCTCTCGCTCTCGCTCACGCTCTCGCTCTCGCTCACGCTCTCGCTCTCGCTCTCGCTCTCGCTCTCGCTCTCGCTCTCGCTCACGCTCTCGCTCACGCTCTCGCTCTCGCTCACGCTCTCGCTCTCGCTCACGCTCACGCTCTCGCTCACGCTCTCGCTCTCGCTCTCGCTCTCGCTCTCGCTCACGCTCTCGCTCTCGCTCTCGCTCTCGCTCTCGCTCTCGCTCTCGCTCTCGCTCTCGCTCTCGCTCACGCTCTCGCTCTCGCTCACGCTCTCGCTCTCGCTCTCGCTCTCGCTCACGCTCTCGCTCTCGCTCTCGCTCACGCTCTCGCTCTCGCTCACGCTCTCGCTCTCGCTCACGCTCTCGCTCTCGCTCACGCTCTCGCTCTCGCTCTCGCTCTCGCTCTCGCTCTCGCTCTCGCTCACGCTCTCGCTCTCGCTCTCGCTCTCGCTCTCGCTCTCGCTCTCGCTCACGCTCTCGCTCTCGCTCACGCTCTCGCTCACGCTCTCGCTCTCGCTCACGCTCTCGCTCTCGCTCACGCTCTCGCTCTCGCTCTCGCTCTCGCTCACGCTCTCGCTCTCGCTCACGCTCTCGCTCTCGCTCACGCTCTCGCTCTCGCTCACCCTCTCGCTCTCGCTCACGCTCTCGCTCTCGCTCACGCTCTCGCTCTCGCTCACGCTCTCGCTCTCGCTCACGCTCTCGCTCTCGCTCACGCTCTCGCTCTCGCTCACGCTCTCGCTCTCGCTCACGCTCTCGCTCTCGCTCACGCTCTCGCTCTCGCTCACGCTCTCGCTGATTTAGGAGGCTCAGCACAAGGCTCTTGATTCATGTTTCACTCATGGTGGCTCTTTTTCCCCAAGAGTAATAAAACCCCATTTCTGATTCACAGCTAACGAAATGTCCACACTAAACAGTCCCACATTAGGGTTTATTTGCATGGCCCGATCACACGGGGTATCGTGTTCATTCGTTACATTGTTAGCAAATTATCCAGTCTCCTGGATAGATCACAACCACCTCACATTTGCATTCGCGGGTCTCTATGAATCAGCCTCAACTCAATGGCAATGAATTTTTTAGTTCGGTTAACCCAGTTAGTTGGCGAGAGTTACAGAGATTAAGGCTGGAAGATATCAAGTCATTCACTGCATTGCATTTGGCTGCTTTCAAAAACTAGCCCATGACAACTCCATGGGTCATAGCAGAATATTATTCAATATAGGGCTTAGGTCAAAGGGCACTGGAAATATACTATAACTATCACCGTGGGCTGAAGTACACCAATTATCATGAAATTGGTGCAGGATCAGGCAGAATTTCAGCATTTGTTCTGTTTTGCATGGGATCAGCATGTGTAAGGGCTGACCCAATGACAACTAACTGCAGCATATTGAAGCACTGCGTTAACTGAAATGCATAATCCCTAAAATTAAAGCATTATTGTTCTCACTAAAAGTAAGCACTTCCTTTATTCCCACCCCACCACACCCCGCTTTCTTAGTAGAAGGAGTGAGTGTTCCCTTCTTGCTTATGACATAAAGTAGAAAATTTCCATCCTGGACTTAGATTCAGCATCAGTAAAATCCATCTTATCTGTGCAAATTTCTCTCACCATTCTACTTTTCCAAGATTTCGATTGGGATTTTGATTAATAATGTATCTATTTAATCCTATATACAAGGTGAATAAAATGTGCATGGCTTTAAACCTCTTGAGTTTGCATTGCAGAAAAAATTAAATCAACTTACATGGACAATTAATGATATGTTACCTTCTTTTGCCATTTGATCATTTCTTGTTTATATGTTTTTCACCAAAACATTGCCAATTTTTCATAGAAATGATCACATCTAGTATTTTTATACGTTGCTCCTTGGCTGCCGGCAGGTGCTCATTCATTCAATAAGTATTGAATAGCTAATAACACGTTAGACCTTGGGGATGAAATCCTGAACAAGACAAAAATGATTTTATTTCTTCTAGTGAAGCTAACCGTATAGTAATAAATTCCAATGACTAAACATTCAATAATAAACCTGGGAACTGAGTATTAAAGTAGGAGAAGTGCAAGTTCTCTGGGAGGAAATAGACCAGGCTAAAAGACAACACACAGCCATTACGTCAATGTCTACTGATAGCAGCCCTATAGCTAGGGCAGGGAGACGTGCCCCGCACGTTTCTGAGACTATAACTTTTTATGGGAGCAGACAGTCTTGCTTTTTTTCCTGGAGTAAGTAGAAAACCCCGTTATCAAGTCGATGCCAACTCCCAACGATGGTATAGGACAGGTAGCACTGCTCTTGCGGGTTTCTAAGACTGTAACTCTTGACGGAGCAGCTGGGGTTACAGTTAGCATCCTGAGGCTGGTGGAAATGTCTCCTTCAACGAGACTGAGACCAAAAGGCTTACAGTCATCCTTGTCACTCTTCCTCCGGGACATGCCATGATCTGTTTGCCAGAAAACCTTGGGGATTCTAACTCTGCAAAAGAGCCAGATTCATCGCTTCTTTTGTCTCTGCCTTCTACCACTTCTACATCATTAATCTCTGATTTCTGCAATAGCCTCCTGCCTGCTCTCCTGCCTCTGCCTTTACAGAAGCATCCACTACATTCAATTCCAAATACACATACCTATTACTCGCTATTATTTACATAATATAAATTTCATTTCTGTCCATATCAATGGAATAAAAGCCATAATCTTTCTACTGGTCTAAGAGATTTCTTTAATTTCTCCTCCACCCCTCTGAAATATTTCTCCCATCACACTAGATCCTGTGATGGGAGGCTCTTCCTGCAGACCTGCCCAGTGCTTCCTTGGGACCCAAGAATGCGGTTCACTCTTTGAAATGGTTTTCTTCTAAGTATCCACTTGACTAGGTCCATTACTTCTTATAGTTCTTTTTCAAATGCCACTTTGTCACTGCTGTGTTTCCTGACAATTGCATAATTACATTTACTTTCTGACCCATCCCAATTCTCCCTGTCTCTCCTGCTTAGCTAATTTTGTCCATAGTACTGAACATCAACTGTCATAGTGTGCAGTTCGTCACGCTCTCGCTCACGCTCTCGCTCTCACTCACGCTCACGCTCTCGCTCACGCTCACGCTCTCGCTCTCGCTCTCGCTCTCGCTCACGCTCTCGCTCTCGCTCTCGCTCTCGCTCACGCTCTCGCTCTCGCTCACGCTCTCGCTCTCGCTCTCGCTCTCGCTCACGCTCTCGCTCTCGCTCACGCTCTCGCTCTCGCTCTCGCTCTCGCTCTCGCTCACGCTCTCGCTCTCGCTCTCGCTCTCGCTCACGCTCTCGCTCTCGCTCTCGCTCTCGCTCACGCTCTCGCTCTCGCTCTCGCTCTCGCTCTCGCTCACGCTCTCGCTCTCGCTCTCGCTCTCGCTCTCGCTCACGCTCTCGCTCTCGCTCTCGCTCTCGCTCTCGCTCTCGCTCTCGCTCACGCTCTCGCTCTCGCTCACGCTCTCGCTCTCGCTCTCGCTCTCGCTCTCGCTCACGCTCTCGCTCTCGCTCACGCTCTCGCTCACGCTCTCGCTCTCGCTCACGCTCTCGCTCTCGCTCACGCTCTCGCTCTCGCTCACGCTCTCGCTCTCGCTCACGCTCTCGCTCTCGCTCACGCTCTCGCTCTCGCTCACGCTCTCGCTCTCGCTCACGCTCTCGCTCTCGCTCACGCTCTCGCTCTCGCTCACGCTCTCGCTCTCGCTCACGCTCTCGCTCTCGCTCACGCTCTCGCTCTCGCTCTCGCTCACGCTCTCGCTCTCGCTCACGCTCTCGCTCTCGCTCTCGCTCTCGCTCTCGCTCACGCTCTCGCTCTCGCTCACGCTCTCGCTCTCGCTCACGCTCTCGCTCACGCTCTCGCTCTCGCTCTCGCTCACGCTCTCGCTCTCGCTCACGCTCTCGCTCTCGCTCACGCTCTCGCTCTCGCTCACGCTCTCGCTCTCGCTCACGCTCTCGCTCTCGCTCACGCTCTCGCTCTCGCTCACGCTCTCGCTCTCGCTCACGCTCTCGCTCTCGCTCACGCTCTCGCTCACGCTCTCGCTCTCGCTCACGCTCTCGCTCTCGCTCACGCTCTCGCTCTCGCTCACGCTCTCGCTCTCGCTCACGCTCTCGCTCTCGCTCACGCTCTCGCTCTCGCTCACGCTCTCGCTCTCGCTCACGCTCTCGCTCTCGCTCACGCTCTCGCTCTCGCTCACGCTCTCGCTCTCGCTCACGCTCTCGCTCTCGCTCACGCTCTCGCTCTCGCTCACGCTCTCGCTCTCGCTGATTTAGGAGGCTCAGCACAAGGCTCTTGATTCATGTTTCACTCATGGTGGCTCTTTTTCCCCAAGAGTAATAAAACCCCATTTCTGATTCACAGCTAACGAAATGTCCACACTAAACAGTCCCACATTAGGGTTTATTTGCATGGCCCGATCACACGGGGTATCGTGTTCATTCGTTACATTGTTAGCAAATTATCCAGTCTCCTGGATAGATCACAACCACCTCACATTTGCATTCGCGGGTCTCTATGAATCAGCCTCAACTCAATGGCAATGAATTTTTTAGTTCGGTTAACCCAGTTAGTTGGCGAGAGTTACAGAGATTAAGGCTGGAAGATATCAAGTCATTCACTGCATTGCATTTGGCTGCTTTCAAAAACTAGCCCATGACAACTCCATGGGTCATAGCAGAATATTATTCAATATAGGGCTTAGGTCAAAGGGCACTGGAAATATACTATAACTATCACCGTGGGCTGAAGTACACCAATTATCATGAAATTGGTGCAGGATCAGGCAGAATTTCAGCATTTGTTCTGTTTTGCATGGGATCAGCATGTGTAAGGGCTGACCCAATGACAACTAACTGCAGCATATTGAAGCACTGCGTTAACTGAAATGCATAATCCCTAAAATTAAAGCATTATTGTTCTCACTAAAAGTAAGCACTTCCTTTATTCCCACCCCACCACACCCCGCTTTCTTAGTAGAAGGAGTGAGTGTTCCCTTCTTGCTTATGACATAAAGTAGAAAATTTCCATCCTGGACTTAGATTCAGCATCAGTAAAATCCATCTTATCTGTGCAAATTTCTCTCACCATTCTACTTTTCCAAGATTTCGATTGGGATTTTGATTAATAATGTATCTATTTAATCCTATATACAAGGTGAATAAAATGTGCATGGCTTTAAACCTCTTGAGTTTGCATTGCAGAAAAAAGTAAATCAACTTACATGGACAATTAATGATATGTTACCTTCTTTTGCCATTTGATCATTTCTTGTTTATATGTTTTTCACCAAAACATTGCCAATTTTTCATAGAAATGATCACATCTAGTATTTTTATACGTTGCTCCTTGGCTGCCGGCAGGTGCTCATTCATTCAATAAGTATTGAATAGCTAATAACACGTTAGACCTTGGGGATGAAATCCTGAACAAGACAAAAATGATTTTATTTCTTCTAGTGA
>NW_027459509.1:25000-42500 GCF_050624435.1 Tenrec ecaudatus
TCCCACATTAGGGTTTATTTGCATGGCCCGATCACACGGGGTATCGTGTTCATTCGTTACATTGTTAGCAAATTATCCAGTCTCCTGGATAGATCACAACCACCTCACATTTGCATTCGCGGGTCTCTATGAATCAGCCTCAACTCAATGGCAATGAATTTTTTAGTTCGGTTAACCCAGTTAGTTGGCGAGAGTTACAGAGATTAAGGCTGGAAGATATCAAGTCATTCACTGCATTGCATTTGGCTGCTTTCAAAAACTAGCCCATGACAACTCCATGGGTCATAGCAGAATATTATTCAATATAGGGCTTAGGTCAAAGGGCACTGGAAATATACTATAACTATCACCGTGGGCTGAAGTACACCAATTATCATGAAATTGGTGCAGGATCAGGCAGAATTTCAGCATTTGTTCTGTTTTGCATGGGATCAGCATGTGTAAGGGCTGACCCAATGACAACTAACTGCAGCATATTGAAGCACTGCGTTAACTGAAATGCATAATCCCTAAAATTAAAGCATTATTGTTCTCACTAAAAGTAAGCACTTCCTTTATTCCCACCCCACCACACCCCGCTTTCTTAGTAGAAGGAGTGAGTGTTCCCTTCTTGCTTATGACATAAAGTAGAAAATTTCCATCCTGGACTTAGATTCAGCATCAGTAAAATCCATCTTATCTGTGCAAATTTCTCTCACCATTCTACTTTTCCAAGATTTCGATTGGGATTTTGATTAATAATGTATCTATTTAATCCTATATACAAGGTGAATAAAATGTGCATGGCTTTAAACCTCTTGAGTTTGCATTGCAGAAAAAATTAAATCAACTTACATGGACAATTAATGATATGTTACCTTCTTTTGCCATTTGATCATTTCTTGTTTATATGTTTTTCACCAAAACATTGCCAATTTTTCATAGAAATGATCACATCTAGTATTTTTATACGTTGCTCCTTGGCTGCCGGCAGGTGCTCATTCATTCAATAAGTATTGAATAGCTAATAACACGTTAGACCTTGGGGATGAAATCCTGAACAAGACAAAAATGATTTTATTTCTTCTAGTGAAGCTAACCGTATAGTAATAAATTCCAATGACTAAACATTCAATAATAAACCTGGGAACTGAGTATTAAAGTAGGAGAAGTGCAAGTTCTCTGGGAGGAAATAGACCAGGCTAAAAGACAACACACAGCCATTACGTCAATGTCTACTGATAGCAGCCCTATAGCTAGGGCAGGGAGACGTGCCCCGCACGTTTCTGAGACTATAACTTTTTATGGGAGCAGACAGTCTTGCTTTTTTTCCTGGAGTAAGTAGAAAACCCCGTTATCAAGTCGATGCCAACTCCCAACGATGGTATAGGACAGGTAGCACTGCTCTTGCGGGTTTCTAAGACTGTAACTCTTGACGGAGCAGCTGGGGTTACAGTTAGCATCCTGAGGCTGGTGGAAATGTCTCCTTCAACGAGACTGAGACCAAAAGGCTTACAGTCATCCTTGTCACTCTTCCTCCGGGACATGCCATGATCTGTTTGCCAGAAAACCTTGGGGATTCTAACTCTGCAAAAGAGCCAGATTCATCGCTTCTTTTGTCTCTGCCTTCTACCACTTCTACATCATTAATCTCTGATTTCTGCAATAGCCTCCTGCCTGCTCTCCTGCCTCTGCCTTTACAGAAGCATCCACTACATTCAATTCCAAATACACATACCTATTACTCGCTATTATTTACATAATATAAATTTCATTTCTGTCCATATCAATGGAATAAAAGCCATAATCTTTCTACTGGTCTAAGAGATTTCTTTAATTTCTCCTCCACCCCTCTGAAATATTTCTCCCATCACACTAGATCCTGTGATGGGAGGCTCTTCCTGCAGACCTGCCCAGTGCTTCCTTGGGACCCAAGAATGCGGTTCACTCTTTGAAATGGTTTTCTTCTAAGTATCCACTTGACTAGGTCCATTACTTCTTATAGTTCTTTTTCAAATGCCACTTTGTCACTGCTGTGTTTCCTGACAATTGCATAATTACATTTACTTTCTGACCCATCCCAATTCTCCCTGTCTCTCCTGCTTAGCTAATTTTGTCCATAGTACTGAACATCAACTGTCATAGTGTGCAGTTCGTCACGCTCTCGCTCACGCTCTCGCTCTCACTCACGCTCACGCTCTCGCTCACGCTCACGCTCTCGCTCTCGCTCTCGCTCTCGCTCACGCTCTCGCTCTCGCTCTCGCTCTCGCTCACGCTCTCGCTCACGCTCTCGCTCTCGCTCTCGCTCTCGCTCTCGCTCACGCTCTCGCTCTCGCTCTCGCTCTCGCTCTCGCTCACGCTCTCGCTCTCGCTCTCGCTCTCGCTCTCGCTCTCGCTCTCGCTCTCGCTCACGCTCTCGCTCTCGCTCACGCTCTCGCTCTCGCTCTCGCTCTCGCTCTCGCTCACGCTCTCGCTCTCGCTCACGCTCTCGCTCACGCTCTCGCTCTCGCTCACGCTCTCGCTCTCGCTCACGCTCTCGCTCTCGCTCACGCTCTCGCTCTCGCTCACGCTCTCGCTCTCGCTCACGCTCTCGCTCTCGCTCACGCTCTCGCTCTCGCTCACGCTCTCGCTCTCGCTCACGCTCTCGCTCTCGCTCACGCTCTCGCTCTCGCTCACGCTCTCGCTCTCGCTCACGCTCTCGCTCTCGCTCTCGCTCACGCTCTCGCTCTCGCTCACGCTCTCGCTCTCGCTCTCGCTCTCGCTCTCGCTCACGCTCTCGCTCTCGCTCACGCTCTCGCTCTCGCTCACGCTCTCGCTCACGCTCTCGCTCTCGCTCTCGCTCACGCTCTCGCTCTCGCTCACGCTCTCGCTCTCGCTCACGCTCTCGCTCTCGCTCACGCTCTCGCTCTCGCTCACGCTCTCGCTCTCGCTCACGCTCTCGCTCTCGCTCACGCTCTCGCTCTCGCTCACGCTCTCGCTCTCGCTCACGCTCTCGCTCACGCTCTCGCTCTCGCTCACGCTCTCGCTCTCGCTCACGCTCTCGCTCTCGCTCACGCTCTCGCTCTCGCTCACGCTCTCGCTCTCGCTCACGCTCTCGCTCTCGCTCACGCTCTCGCTCTCGCTCACGCTCTCGCTCTCGCTCACGCTCTCGCTCTCGCTCACGCTCTCGCTCTCGCTCACGCTCTCGCTCTCGCTCACGCTCTCGCTCTCGCTCACGCTCTCGCTCTCGCTCACGCTCTCGCTCTCGCTGATTTAGGAGGCTCAGCACAAGGCTCTTGATTCATGTTTCACTCATGGTGGCTCTTTTTCCCCAAGAGTAATAAAACCCCATTTCTGATTCACAGCTAACGAAATGTCCACACTAAACAGTCCCACATTAGGGTTTATTTGCATGGCCCGATCACACGGGGTATCGTGTTCATTCGTTACATTGTTAGCAAATTATCCAGTCTCCTGGATAGATCACAACCACCTCACATTTGCATTCGCGGGTCTCTATGAATCAGCCTCAACTCAATGGCAATGAATTTTTTAGTTCGGTTAACCCAGTTAGTTGGCGAGAGTTACAGAGATTAAGGCTGGAAGATATCAAGTCATTCACTGCATTGCATTTGGCTGCTTTCAAAAACTAGCCCATGACAACTCCATGGGTCATAGCAGAATATTATTCAATATAGGGCTTAGGTCAAAGGGCACTGGAAATATACTATAACTATCACCGTGGGCTGAAGTACACCAATTATCATGAAATTGGTGCAGGATCAGGCAGAATTTCAGCATTTGTTCTGTTTTGCATGGGATCAGCATGTGTAAGGGCTGACCCAATGACAACTAACTGCAGCATATTGAAGCACTGCGTTAACTGAAATGCATAATCCCTAAAATTAAAGCATTATTGTTCTCACTAAAAGTAAGCACTTCCTTTATTCCCACCCCACCACACCCCGCTTTCTTAGTAGAAGGAGTGAGTGTTCCCTTCTTGCTTATGACATAAAGTAGAAAATTTCCATCCTGGACTTAGATTCAGCATCAGTAAAATCCATCTTATCTGTGCAAATTTCTCTCACCATTCTACTTTTCCAAGATTTCGATTGGGATTTTGATTAATAATGTATCTATTTAATCCTATATACAAGGTGAATAAAATGTGCATGGCTTTAAACCTCTTGAGTTTGCATTGCAGAAAAAAGTAAATCAACTTACATGGACAATTAATGATATGTTACCTTCTTTTGCCATTTGATCATTTCTTGTTTATATGTTTTTCACCAAAACATTGCCAATTTTTCATAGAAATGATCACATCTAGTATTTTTATACGTTGCTCCTTGGCTGCCGGCAGGTGCTCATTCATTCAATAAGTATTGAATAGCTAATAACACGTTAGACCTTGGGGATGAAATCCTGAACAAGACAAAAATGATTTTATTTCTTCTAGTGAAGCTAACCGTATAGTAATAAATTCCAATGACTAAACATTCAATAATAAACCTGGGAACTGAGTATTAAAGTAGGAGAAGTGCAAGTTCTCTGGGAGGAAATAGACCAGGCTAAAAGACAACACACAGCCATCACGTCAATGTCTACTGATAGCAGCCCTATAGCTAGGGCAGGGAGACGTGCCCCGCACGTTTCTGAGACTATAACTTTTTATGGGAGCAGACAGTCTTGCTTTTTTTCCTGGAGTAAGTAGAAAACCCCGTTATCAAGTCGATGCCAACTCCCAACGATGGTATAGGACAGGTAGCACTGCTCTTGCGGGTTTCTAAGACTGTAACTCTTGACGGAGCAGCTGGGGTTACAGTTAGCATCCTGAGGCTGGTGGAAATGTCTCCTTCAACGAGACTGAGACCAAAAGGCTTACAGTCATCCTTGTCACTCTTCCTCCGGGACATGCCATGATCTGTTTGCCAGAAAACCTTGGGGATTCTAACTCTGCAAAAGAGCCAGATTCATCGCTTCTTTTGTCTCTGCCTTCTACCACTTCTACATCATTAATCTCTGATTTCTGCAATAGCCTCCTGCCTGCTCTCCTGCCTCTGCCTTTACAGAAGCATCCACTACATTCAATTCCAAATACACATACCTATTACTCGCTATTATTTACATAATATAAATTTCATTTCTGTCCATATCAATGGAATAAAAGCCATAATCTTTCTACTGGTCTAAGAGATTTCTTTAATTTCTCCTCCACCCCTCTGAAATATTTCTCCCATCACACTAGATCCTGTGATGGGAGGCTCTTCCTGCAGACCTGCCCAGTGCTTCCTTGGGACCCAAGAATGCGGTTCACTCTTTGAAATGGTTTTCTTCTAAGTATCCACTTGACTAGGTCCATTACTTCTTATAGTTCTTTTTCAAATGCCACTTTGTCACTGCTGTGTTTCCTGACAATTGCATAATTACATTTACTTTCTGACCCATCCCAATTCTCCCTGTCTCTCCTGCTTAGCTAATTTTGTCCATAGTACTGAACATCAACTGTCATAGTGTGCAGTTCGTCACGCTCTCGCTCACGCTCTCGCTCTCACTCACGCTCACGCTCTCGCTCACGCTCACGCTCTCGCTCTCGCTCTCGCTCTCGCTCACGCTCTCGCTCTCGCTCTCGCTCTCGCTCACGCTCTCGCTCACGCTCTCGCTCTCGCTCTCGCTCTCGCTCTCGCTCACGCTCTCGCTCTCGCTCTCGCTCTCGCTCTCGCTCACGCTCTCGCTCTCGCTCTCGCTCTCGCTCTCGCTCTCGCTCTCGCTCTCGCTCACGCTCTCGCTCTCGCTCACGCTCTCGCTCTCGCTCTCGCTCTCGCTCTCGCTCACGCTCTCGCTCTCGCTCACGCTCTCGCTCACGCTCTCGCTCTCGCTCACGCTCTCGCTCTCGCTCACGCTCTCGCTCTCGCTCACGCTCTCGCTCTCGCTCACGCTCTCGCTCTCGCTCACGCTCTCGCTCTCGCTCACGCTCTCGCTCTCGCTCACGCTCTCGCTCTCGCTCACGCTCTCGCTCTCGCTCACGCTCTCGCTCTCGCTCACGCTCTCGCTCTCGCTCACGCTCTCGCTCTCGCTCTCGCTCACGCTCTCGCTCTCGCTCACGCTCTCGCTCTCGCTCTCGCTCTCGCTCTCGCTCACGCTCTCGCTCTCGCTCACGCTCTCGCTCTCGCTCACGCTCTCGCTCACGCTCTCGCTCTCGCTCTCGCTCACGCTCTCGCTCTCGCTCACGCTCTCGCTCTCGCTCACGCTCTCGCTCTCGCTCACGCTCTCGCTCTCGCTCACGCTCTCGCTCTCGCTCACGCTCTCGCTCTCGCTCACGCTCTCGCTCTCGCTCACGCTCTCGCTCTCGCTCACGCTCTCGCTCACGCTCTCGCTCTCGCTCACGCTCTCGCTCTCGCTCACGCTCTCGCTCTCGCTCACGCTCTCGCTCTCGCTCACGCTCTCGCTCTCGCTCACGCTCTCGCTCTCGCTCACGCTCTCGCTCTCGCTCACGCTCTCGCTCTCGCTCACGCTCTCGCTCTCGCTCACGCTCTCGCTCTCGCTCACGCTCTCGCTCTCGCTCACGCTCTCGCTCTCGCTCACGCTCTCGCTCTCGCTCACGCTCTCGCTCTCGCTGATTTAGGAGGCTCAGCACAAGGCTCTTGATTCATGTTTCACTCATGGTGGCTCTTTTTCCCCAAGAGTAATAAAACCCCATTTCTGATTCACAGCTAACGAAATGTCCACACTAAACAGTCCCACATTAGGGTTTATTTGCATGGCCCGATCACACGGGGTATCGTGTTCATTCGTTACATTGTTAGCAAATTATCCAGTCTCCTGGATAGATCACAACCACCTCACATTTGCATTCGCGGGTCTCTATGAATCAGCCTCAACTCAATGGCAATGAATTTTTTAGTTCGGTTAACCCAGTTAGTTGGCGAGAGTTACAGAGATTAAGGCTGGAAGATATCAAGTCATTCACTGCATTGCATTTGGCTGCTTTCAAAAACTAGCCCATGACAACTCCATGGGTCATAGCAGAATATTATTCAATATAGGGCTTAGGTCAAAGGGCACTGGAAATATACTATAACTATCACCGTGGGCTGAAGTACACCAATTATCATGAAATTGGTGCAGGATCAGGCAGAATTTCAGCATTTGTTCTGTTTTGCATGGGATCAGCATGTGTAAGGGCTGACCCAATGACAACTAACTGCAGCATATTGAAGCACTGCGTTAACTGAAATGCATAATCCCTAAAATTAAAGCATTATTGTTCTCACTAAAAGTAAGCACTTCCTTTATTCCCACCCCACCACACCCCGCTTTCTTAGTAGAAGGAGTGAGTGTTCCCTTCTTGCTTATGACATAAAGTAGAAAATTTCCATCCTGGACTTAGATTCAGCATCAGTAAAATCCATCTTATCTGTGCAAATTTCTCTCACCATTCTACTTTTCCAAGATTTCGATTGGGATTTTGATTAATAATGTATCTATTTAATCCTATATACAAGGTGAATAAAATGTGCATGGCTTTAAACCTCTTGAGTTTGCATTGCAGAAAAAAGTAAATCAACTTACATGGACAATTAATGATATGTTACCTTCTTTTGCCATTTGATCATTTCTTGTTTATATGTTTTTCACCAAAACATTGCCAATTTTTCATAGAAATGATCACATCTAGTATTTTTATACGTTGCTCCTTGGCTGCCGGCAGGTGCTCATTCATTCAATAAGTATTGAATAGCTAATAACACGTTAGACCTTGGGGATGAAATCCTGAACAAGACAAAAATGATTTTATTTCTTCTAGTGAAGCTAACCGTATAGTAATAAATTCCAATGACTAAACATTCAATAATAAACCTGGGAACTGAGTATTAAAGTAGGAGAAGTGCAAGTTCTCTGGGAGGAAATAGACCAGGCTAAAAGACAACACACAGCCATCACGTCAATGTCTACTGATAGCAGCCCTATAGCTAGGGCAGGGAGACGTGCCCCGCACGTTTCTGAGACTATAACTTTTTATGGGAGCAGACAGTCTTGCTTTTTTTCCTGGAGTAAGTAGAAAACCCCGTTATCAAGTCGATGCCAACTCCCAACGATGGTATAGGACAGGTAGCACTGCTCTTGCGGGTTTCTAAGACTGTAACTCTTGACGGAGCAGCTGGGGTTACAGTTAGCATCCTGAGGCTGGTGGAAATGTCTCCTTCAACGAGACTGAGACCAAAAGGCTTACAGTCATCCTTGTCACTCTTCCTCCGGGACATGCCATGATCTGTTTGCCAGAAAACCTTGGGGATTCTAACTCTGCAAAAGAGCCAGATTCATCGCTTCTTTTGTCTCTGCCTTCTACCACTTCTACATCATTAATCTCTGATTTCTGCAATAGCCTCCTGCCTGCTCTCCTGCCTCTGCCTTTACAGAAGCATCCACTACATTCAATTCCAAATACACATACCTATTACTCGCTATTATTTACATAATATAAATTTCATTTCTGTCCATATCAATGGAATAAAAGCCATAATCTTTCTACTGGTCTAAGAGATTTCTTTAATTTCTCCTCCACCCCTCTGAAATATTTCTCCCATCACACTAGATCCTGTGATGGGAGGCTCTTCCTGCAGACCTGCCCAGTGCTTCCTTGGGACCCAAGAATGCGGTTCACTCTTTGAAATGGTTTTCTTCTAAGTATCCACTTGACTAGGTCCATTACTTCTTATAGTTCTTTTTCAAATGCCACTTTGTCACTGCTGTGTTTCCTGACAATTGCATAATTACATTTACTTTCTGACCCATCCCAATTCTCCCTGTCTCTCCTGCTTAGCTAATTTTGTCCATAGTACTGAACATCAACTGTCATAGTGTGCAGTTCGTCACGCTCTCGCTCTCGCTCACGCTCTCGCTCTCGCTCACGCTCACGCTCTCGCTCACGCTCACGCTCTCGCTCACGCTCTCGCTCTCGCTCACGCTCTCGCTCTCGCTCACGCTCTCGCTCTCGCTCACGCTCTCGCTCTCGCTCACGCTCTCGCTCTCGCTCTCGCTCTCGCTCTCGCTCTCGCTCACGCTCTCGCTCTCGCTCTCGCTCTCGCTCACGCTCTCGCTCTCGCTCACGCTCTCGCTCTCGCTCACGCTCACGCTCTCGCTCACGCTCTCGCTCTCGCTCTCGCTCTCGCTCACGCTCTCGCTCTCGCTCTCGCTCTCGCTCTCGCTCTCGCTCTCGCTCACGCTCTCGCTCACGCTCTCGCTCTCGCTCTCGCTCTCGCTCACGCTCTCGCTCTCGCTCACGCTCTCGCTCTCGCTCACGCTCTCGCTCTCGCTCTCGCTCTCGCTCTCGCTCTCGCTCTCGCTCTCGCTCTCGCTCTCGCTCACGCTCTCGCTCTCGCTCACGCTCTCGCTCTCGCTCACGCTCTCGCTCTCGCTCTCGCTCTCGCTCTCGCTCACGCTCTCGCTCTCGCTCACGCTCTCGCTCTCGCTCACGCTCTCGCTCTCGCTCTCGCTCACGCTCTCGCTCTCGCTCACGCTCTCGCTCTCGCTCTCGCTCTCGCTCTCGCTCTCGCTCTCGCTCACGCTCTCGCTCTCGCTCACGCTCTCGCTCTCGCTCACGCTCTCGCTCTCGCTCACGCTCTCGCTCTCGCTCACGCTCTCGCTCTCGCTCACGCTCTCGCTCTCGCTCACGCTCTCGCTCTCGCTCTCGCTCTCGCTCTCGCTCTCGCTCTCGCTCTCGCTCTCGCTCACGCTCTCGCTCTCGCTCTCGCTCACGCTCTCGCTCTCGCTCTCGCTCTCGCTCTCGCTCTCGCTCACGCTCTCGCTCTCGCTCACGCTCTCGCTCTCGCTCACGCTCTCGCTCTCGCTCACGCTCTCGCTCTCGCTCACGCTCTCGCTCTCGCTCACGCTCTCGCTCTCGCTCACGCTCTCGCTCTCGCTCACGCTCTCGCTCTCGCTCACGCTCTCGCTCTCGCTCACGCTCTCGCTCTCGCTCACGCTCTCGCTCTCGCTCACGCTCTCGCTCTCGCTCACGCTCTCGCTCTCGCTCACGCTCTCGCTCTCGCTCACGCTCTCGCTCTCGCTCACGCTCTCGCTCTCGCTCACGCTCTCGCTCTCGCTCACGCTCTCGCTCTCGCTCACGCTCTCGCTCTCGCTCACGCTCTCGCTCTCGCTCTCGCTCTCGCTCTCGCTCTCGCTCTCGCTCACGCTCTCGCTCTCGCTCACGCTCTCGCTCTCGCTCACGCTCTCGCTCTCGCTCTCGCTCTCGCTCTCGCTCACGCTCTCGCTCTCGCTCACGCTCTCGCTCTCGCTCACGCTCTCGCTCTCGCTCACGCTCTCGCTCTCGCTCACGCTCTCGCTCTCGCTCACGCTCTCGCTCTCGCTCACGCTCTCGCTCTCGCTCACGCTCTCGCTCTCGCTCACGCTCTCGCTCTCGCTCACGCTCTCGCTCTCGCTCACGCTCTCGCTCTCGCTCACGCTCTCGCTCTCGCTCACGCTCTCGCTCTCGCTCACGCTCTCGCTCTCGCTGATTTAGGAGGCTCAGCACAAGGCTCTTGATTCATGTTTCACTCATGGTGGCTCTTTTTCCCCAAGAGTAATAAAACCCCATTTCTGATTCACAGCTAACGAAATGTCCACACTAAACAGTCCCACATTAGGGTTTATTTGCATGGCCCGATCACACGGGGTATCGTGTTCATTCGTTACATTGTTAGCAAATTATCCAGTCTCCTGGATAGATCACAACCACCTCACATTTGCATTCGCGGGTCTCTATGAATCAGCCTCAACTCAATGGCAATGAATTTTTTAGTTCGGTTAACCCAGTTAGTTGGCGAGAGTTACAGAGATTAAGGCTGGAAGATATCAAGTCATTCACTGCATTGCATTTGGCTGCTTTCAAAAACTAGCCCATGACAACTCCATGGGTCATAGCAGAATATTATTCAATATAGGGCTTAGGTCAAAGGGCACTGGAAATATACTATAACTATCACCGTGGGCTGAAGTACACCAATTATCATGAAATTGGTGCAGGATCAGGCAGAATTTCAGCATTTGTTCTGTTTTGCATGGGATCAGCATGTGTAAGGGCTGACCCAATGACAACTAACTGCAGCATATTGAAGCACTGCGTTAACTGAAATGCATAATCCCTAAAATTAAAGCATTATTGTTCTCACTAAAAGTAAGCACTTCCTTTATTCCCACCCCACCACACCCCGCTTTCTTAGTAGAAGGAGTGAGTGTTCCCTTCTTGCTTATGACATAAAGTAGAAAATTTCCATCCTGGACTTAGATTCAGCATCAGTAAAATCCATCTTATCTGTGCAAATTTCTCTCACCATTCTACTTTTCCAAGATTTCGATTGGGATTTTGATTAATAATGTATCTATTTAATCCTATATACAAGGTGAATAAAATGTGCATGGCTTTAAACCTCTTGAGTTTGCATTGCAGAAAAAAGTAAATCAACTTACATGGACAATTAATGATATGTTACCTTCTTTTGCCATTTGATCATTTCTTGTTTATATGTTTTTCACCAAAACATTGCCAATTTTTCATAGAAATGATCACATCTAGTATTTTTATACGTTGCTCCTTGGCTGCCGGCAGGTGCTCATTCATTCAATAAGTATTGAATAGCTAATAACACGTTAGACCTTGGGGATGAAATCCTGAACAAGACAAAAATGATTTTATTTCTTCTAGTGAAGCTAACCGTATAGTAATAAATTCCAATGACTAAACATTCAATAATAAACCTGGGAACTGAGTATTAAAGTAGGAGAAGTGCAAGTTCTCTGGGAGGAAATAGACCAGGCTAAAAGACAACACACAGCCATCACGTCAATGTCTACTGATAGCAGCCCTATAGCTAGGGCAGGGAGACGTGCCCCGCACGTTTCTGAGACTATAACTTTTTATGGGAGCAGACAGTCTTGCTTTTTTTCCTGGAGTAAGTAGAAAACCCCGTTATCAAGTCGATGCCAACTCCCAACGATGGTATAGGACAGGTAGCACTGCTCTTGCGGGTTTCTAAGACTGTAACTCTTGACGGAGCAGCTGGGGTTACAGTTAGCATCCTGAGGCTGGTGGAAATGTCTCCTTCAACGAGACTGAGACCAAAAGGCTTACAGTCATCCTTGTCACTCTTCCTCCGGGACATGCCATGATCTGTTTGCCAGAAAACCTTGGGGATTCTAACTCTGCAAAAGAGCCAGATTCATCGCTTCTTTTGTCTCTGCCTTCTACCACTTCTACATCATTAATCTCTGATTTCTGCAATAGCCTCCTGCCTGCTCTCCTGCCTCTGCCTTTACAGAAGCATCCACTACATTCAATTCCAAATACACATACCTATTACTCGCTATTATTTACATAATATAAATTTCATTTCTGTCCATATCAATGGAATAAAAGCCATAATCTTTCTACTGGTCTAAGAGATTTCTTTAATTTCTCCTCCACCCCTCTGAAATATTTCTCCCATCACACTAGATCCTGTGATGGGAGGCTCTTCCTGCAGACCTGCCCAGTGCTTCCTTGGGACCCAAGAATGCGGTTCACTCTTTGAAATGGTTTTCTTCTAAGTATCCACTTGACTAGGTCCATTACTTCTTATAGTTCTTTTTCAAATGCCACTTTGTCACTGCTGTGTTTCCTGACAATTGCATAATTACATTTACTTTCTGACCCATCCCAATTCTCCCTGTCTCTCCTGCTTAGCTAATTTTGTCCATAGTACTGAACATCAACTGTCATAGTGTGCAGTTCGTCACGCTCTCGCTCTCGCTCACGCTCTCGCTCTCGCTCACGCTCACGCTCTCGCTCACGCTCACGCTCTCGCTCTCGCTCTCGCTCTCGCTCACGCTCTCGCTCTCGCTCTCGCTCTCGCTCACGCTCTCGCTCTCGCTCACGCTCTCGCTCTCGCTCACGCTCTCGCTCTCGCTCACGCTCTCGCTCTCGCTCTCGCTCTCGCTCTCGCTCACGCTCTCGCTCTCGCTCTCGCTCTCGCTCACGCTCTCGCTCTCGCTCTCGCTCTCGCTCTCGCTCTCGCTCTCGCTCTCGCTCTCGCTCACGCTCTCGCTCTCGCTCACGCTCTCGCTCTCGCTCTCGCTCTCGCTCACGCTCTCGCTCTCGCTCACGCTCTCGCTCTCGCTCACGCTCTCGCTCTCGCTCACGCTCTCGCTCTCGCTCTCGCTCTCGCTCTCGCTCACGCTCTCGCTCTCGCTCACGCTCTCGCTCTCGCTCACGCTCTCGCTCTCGCTCACGCTCTCGCTCTCGCTCACGCTCTCGCTCTCGCTCACGCTCTCGCTGATTTAGGAGGCTCAGCACAAGGCTCTTGATTCATGTTTCACTCATGGTGGCTCTTTTTCCCCAAGAGTAATAAAACCCCATTTCTGATTCACAGCTAACGAAATGTCCACACTAAACAGTCCCACATTAGGGTTTATTTGCATGGCCCGATCACACGGGGTATCGTGTTCATTCGTTACATTGTTAGCAAATTATCCAGTCTCCTGGATAGATCACAACCACCTCACATTTGCATTCGCGGGTCTCTATGAATCAGCCTCAACTCAATGGCAATGAATTTTTTAGTTCGGTTAACCCAGTTAGTTGGCGAGAGTTACAGAGATTAAGGCTGGAAGATATCAAGTCATTCACTGCATTGCATTTGGCTGCTTTCAAAAACTAGCCCATGACAACTCCATGGGTCATAGCAGAATATTATTCAATATAGGGCTTAGGTCAAAGGGCACTGGAAATATACTATAACTATCACCGTGGGCTGAAGTACACCAATTATCATGAAATTGGTGCAGGATCAGGCAGAATTTCAGCATTTGTTCTGTTTTGCATGGGATCAGCATGTGTAAGGGCTGACCCAATGACAACTAACTGCAGCATATTGAAGCACTGCGTTAACTGAAATGCATAATCCCTAAAATTAAAGCATTATTGTTCTCACTAAAAGTAAGCACTTCCTTTATTCCCACCCCACCACACCCCGCTTTCTTAGTAGAAGGAGTGAGTGTTCCCTTCTTGCTTATGACATAAAGTAGAAAATTTCCATCCTGGACTTAGATTCAGCATCAGTAAAATCCATCTTATCTGTGCAAATTTCTCTCACCATTCTACTTTTCCAAGATTTCGATTGGGATTTTGATTAATAATGTATCTATTTAATCCTATATACAAGGTGAATAAAATGTGCATGGCTTTAAACCTCTTGAGTTTGCATTGCAGAAAAAATTAAATCAACTTACATGGACAATTAATGATATGTTACCTTCTTTTGCCATTTGATCATTTCTTGTTTATATGTTTTTCACCAAAACATTGCCAATTTTTCATAGAAATGATCACATCTAGTATTTTTATACGTTGCTCCTTGGCTGCCGGCAGGTGCTCATTCATTCAATAAGTATTGAATAGCTAATAACACGTTAGACCTTGGGGATGAAATCCTGAACAAGACAAAAATGATTTTATTTCTTCTAGTGAAGCTAACCGTATAGTAATAAATTCCAATGACTAAACATTCAATAATAAACCTGGGAACTGAGTATTAAAGTAGGAGAAGTGCAAGTTCTCTGGGAGGAAATAGACCAGGCTAAAAGACAACACACAGCCATTACGTCAATGTCTACTGATAGCAGCCCTATAGCTAGGGCAGGGAGACGTGCCCCGCACGTTTCTGAGACTATAACTTTTTATGGGAGCAGACAGTCTTGCTTTTTTTCCTGGAGTAAGTAGAAAACCCCGTTATCAAGTCGATGCCAACTCCCAACGATGGTATAGGACAGGTAGCACTGCTCTTGCGGGTTTCTAAGACTGTAACTCTTGACGGAGCAGCTGGGGTTACAGTTAGCATCCTGAGGCTGGTGGAAATGTCTCCTTCAACGAGACTGAGACCAAAAGGCTTACAGTCATCCTTGTCACTCTTCCTCCGGGACATGCCATGATCTGTTTGCCAGAAAACCTTGGGGATTCTAACTCTGCAAAAGAGCCAGATTCATCGCTTCTTTTGTCTCTGCCTTCTACCACTTCTACATCATTAATCTCTGATTTCTGCAATAGCCTCCTGCCTGCTCTCCTGCCTCTGCCTTTACAGAAGCATCCACTACATTCAATTCCAAATACACATACCTATTACTCGCTATTATTTACATAATATAAATTTCATTTCTGTCCATATCAATGGAATAAAAGCCATAATCTTTCTACTGGTCTAAGAGATTTCTTTAATTTCTCCTCCACCCCTCTGAAATATTTCTCCCATCACACTAGATCCTGTGATGGGAGGCTCTTCCTGCAGACCTGCCCAGTGCTTCCTTGGGACCCAAGAATGCGGTTCACTCTTTGAAATGGTTTTCTTCTAAGTATCCACTTGACTAGGTCCATTACTTTCTGACCCATCCCAATTCTCCCTGTCTCTCCTGCTTAGCTAATTTTGTCCATAGTACTGAACATCAACTGTCATAGTGTGCAGTTCGTCACGCTCTCGCTCTCGCTCACGCTCACGCTCTCGCTCACGCTCACGCTCTCGCTCTCGCTCTCGCTCTCGCTCACGCTCTCGCTCTCGCTCTCGCTCTCGCTCACGCTCTCGCTCTCGCTCACGCTCTCGCTCTCGCTCACGCTCTCGCTCTCGCTCACGCTCTCGCTCTCGCTCTCGCTCTCGCTCACGCTCTCGCTCTCGCTCTCGCTCTCGCTCTCGCTCTCGCTCACGCTCTCGCTCTCGCTCTCGCTCTCGCTCTCGCTCTCGCTCTCGCTCTCGCTCACGCTCTCGCTCTCGCTCTCGCTCACGCTCTCGCTCTCGCTCACGCTCTCGCTCTCGCTCACGCTCTCGCTCTCGCTCACGCTCTCGCTCTCGCTCTCGCTCTCGCTCTCGCTCACGCTCTCGCTCTCGCTCACGCTCTCGCTCTCGCTCACGCTCTCGCTCTCGCTCTCGCTCACGCTCTCGCTCTCGCTCACGCTCTCGCTCTCGCTCACGCTCTCGCTCTCGCTCACGCTCTCGCTCTCGCTCACGCTCTCGCTCTCGCTCACGCTCTCGCTCTCGCTCTCGCTCTCGCTCTCGCTCTCGCTCACGCTCTCGCTCTCGCTCACGCTCTCGCTCTCGCTCACGCTCTCGCTCTCGCTCACGCTCTCGCTCTCGCTCACGCTCTCGCTCTCGCTCACGCTCTCGCTCTCGCTCACGCTCTCGCTCTCGCTCACGCTCTCGCTCTCGCTCACGCTCTCGCTCTCGCTCACGCTCTCGCTCTCGCTCACGCTCTCGCTCTCGCTCTCGCTCTCGCTCTCGCTCACGCTCTCGCTCTCGCTCACGCTCTCGCTCTCGCTCTCGCTCTCGCTCACGCTCTCGCTCTCGCTCACGCTCTCGCTCTCGCTCACGCTCTCGCTCTCGCTCTCGCTCACGCTCTCGCTCTCGCTCACGCTCTCGCTCTCGCTCACGCTCTCGCTCTCGCTCACGCTCTCGCTCTCGCTCACGCTCTCGCTCTCGCTCACGCTCTCGCTCTCGCTCACGCTCTCGCTCTCGCTCACGCTCTCGCTCTCGCTCACGCTCTCGCTCTCGCTCACGCTCTCGCTCTCGCTCACGCTCTCGCTCTCGCTCACGCTCTCGCTCTCGCTCACGCTCTCGCTCTCGCTCACGCTCTCGCTCTCGCTCACGCTCTCGCTCTCGCTCACGCTCTCGCTCTCGCTCACGCTCTCGCTCTCGCTCACGCTCTCGCTCTCGCTCACGCTCTCGCTCTCGCTCTCGCTCTCGCTCTCGCTCTCGCTCTCGCTCTCGCTCTCGCTCACGCTCTCGCTCTCGCTCACGCTCTCGCTCACGCTCTCGCTCTCGCTCACGCTCTCGCTCTCGCTCACGCTCTCGCTCTCGCTCACGCTCTCGCTCTCGCTCACGCTCTCGCTCTCGCTCACGCTCTCGCTCTCGCTCACGCTCTCGCTCTCGCTCACGCTCTCGCTCTCGCTCACGCTCTCGCTCTCGCTCACGCTCTCGCTCTCGCTCACGCTCTCGCTCTCGCTCACGCTCTCGCTCTCGCTCACGCTCTCGCTCTCGCTCACGCTCTCGCTCTCGCTCACGCTCTCGCTCTCGCTCACGCTCTCGCTCTCGCTCACGCTCTCGCTCTCGCTCACGCTCTCGCTCTCGCTCACGCTCTCGCTCTCGCTCACGCTCTCGCTGATTTAGGAGGCTCAGCACAAGGCTCTTGATTCATGTTTCACTCATGGTGGCTCTTTTTCCCCAAGAGTAATAAAACCCCATTTCTGATTCACAGCTAACGAAATGTCCACACTAAACAGTCCCACATTAGGGTTTATTTGCATGGCCCGATCACACGGGGTATCGTGTTCATTCGTTACATTGTTAGCAAATTATCCAGTCTCCTGGATAGATCACAACCACCTCACATTTGCATTCGCGGGTCTCTATGAATCAGCCTCAACTCAATGGCAATGAATTTTTTAGTTCGGTTAACCCAGTTAGTTGGCGAGAGTTACAGAGATTAAGGCTGGAAGATATCAAGTCATTCACTGCATTGCATTTGGCTG
>NW_027459509.1:47500-90000 GCF_050624435.1 Tenrec ecaudatus
AAAAAGTAAATCAACTTACATGGACAATTAATGATATGTTACCTTCTTTTGCCATTTGATCATTTCTTGTTTATATGTTTTTCACCAAAACATTGCCAATTTTTCATAGAAATGATCACATCTAGTATTTTTATACGTTGCTCCTTGGCTGCCGGCAGGTGCTCATTCATTCAATAAGTATTGAATAGCTAATAACACGTTAGACCTTGGGGATGAAATCCTGAACAAGACAAAAATGATTTTATTTCTTCTAGTGAAGCTAACCGTATAGTAATAAATTCCAATGACTAAACATTCAATAATAAACCTGGGAACTGAGTATTAAAGTAGGAGAAGTGCAAGTTCTCTGGGAGGAAATAGACCAGGCTAAAAGACAACACACAGCCATCACGTCAATGTCTACTGATAGCAGCCCTATAGCTAGGGCAGGGAGACGTGCCCCGCACGTTTCTGAGACTATAACTTTTTATGGGAGCAGACAGTCTTGCTTTTTTTCCTGGAGTAAGTAGAAAACCCCGTTATCAAGTCGATGCCAACTCCCAACGATGGTATAGGACAGGTAGCACTGCTCTTGCGGGTTTCTAAGACTGTAACTCTTGACGGAGCAGCTGGGGTTACAGTTAGCATCCTGAGGCTGGTGGAAATGTCTCCTTCAACGAGACTGAGACCAAAAGGCTTACAGTCATCCTTGTCACTCTTCCTCCGGGACATGCCATGATCTGTTTGCCAGAAAACCTTGGGGATTCTAACTCTGCAAAAGAGCCAGATTCATCGCTTCTTTTGTCTCTGCCTTCTACCACTTCTACATCATTAATCTCTGATTTCTGCAATAGCCTCCTGCCTGCTCTCCTGCCTCTGCCTTTACAGAAGCATCCACTACATTCAATTCCAAATACACATACCTATTACTCGCTATTATTTACATAATATAAATTTCATTTCTGTCCATATCAATGGAATAAAAGCCATAATCTTTCTACTGGTCTAAGAGATTTCTTTAATTTCTCCTCCACCCCTCTGAAATATTTCTCCCATCACACTAGATCCTGTGATGGGAGGCTCTTCCTGCAGACCTGCCCAGTGCTTCCTTGGGACCCAAGAATGCGGTTCACTCTTTGAAATGGTTTTCTTCTAAGTATCCACTTGACTAGGTCCATTACTTCTTATAGTTCTTTTTCAAATGCCACTTTGTCACTGCTGTGTTTCCTGACAATTGCATAATTACATTTACTTTCTGACCCATCCCAATTCTCCCTGTCTCTCCTGCTTAGCTAATTTTGTCCATAGTACTGAACATCAACTGTCATAGTGTGCAGTTCGTCACGCTCTCGCTCTCGCTCACGCTCTCGCTCTCGCTCACGCTCACGCTCTCGCTCACGCTCACGCTCTCGCTCTCGCTCTCGCTCTCGCTCACGCTCTCGCTCTCGCTCTCGCTCTCGCTCACGCTCTCGCTCTCGCTCACGCTCTCGCTCTCGCTCACGCTCTCGCTCTCGCTCACGCTCTCGCTCTCGCTCTCGCTCTCGCTCACGCTCTCGCTCTCGCTCTCCCTCTCGCTCTCGCTCTCGCTCTCGCTCTCGCTCACGCTCTCGCTCTCGCTCTCCCTCTCGCTCTCGCTCTCGCTCACGCTCTCGCTCTCGCTCTCGCTCTCGCTCTCGCTCTCGCTCTCGCTCTCGCTCTCGCTCTCGCTCACGCTCTCGCTCTCGCTCACGCTCTCGCTCTCGCTCACGCTCTCGCTCTCGCTCACGCTCTCGCTCTCGCTCACGCTCTCGCTCTCGCTCACGCTCTCGCTCTCGCTCTCGCTCTCGCTCACGCTCACGCTCACGCTCTCGCTCTCGCTCTCGCTCTCGCTCTCGCTCTCGCTCACGCTCTCGCTCTCGCTCTCGCTCTCGCTCACGCTCTCGCTCTCGCTCACGCTCTCGCTCTCGCTCACGCTCTCGCTCTCGCTCACGCTCTCGCTCTCGCTCACGCTCTCGCTCTCGCTCACGCTCTCGCTCTCGCTCACGCTCTCGCTCTCGCTCACGCTCTCGCTCTCGCTCACGCTCTCGCTCTCGCTCACGCTCTCGCTCTCGCTCACGCTCTCGCTCTCGCTCTCGCTCTCGCTCTCGCTCTCGCTCTCGCTCACGCTCTCGCTCTCGCTCACGCTCTCGCTCTCGCTCACGCTCTCGCTCTCGCTCACGCTCTCGCTCTCGCTCACGCTCTCGCTCTCGCTCACGCTCTCGCTCTCGCTCACGCTCTCGCTCTCGCTCACGCTCTCGCTCTCGCTCACGCTCTCGCTCTCGCTCACGCTCTCGCTCTCGCTCACGCTCTCGCTCTCGCTCACGCTCTCGCTCTCGCTCACGCTCTCGCTCTCGCTCACGCTCTCGCTCTCGCTCACGCTCTCGCTCTCGCTCACGCTCTCGCTCTCGCTCACGCTCTCGCTCTCGCTCACGCTCTCGCTCTCGCTCACGCTCTCGCTGATTTAGGAGGCTCAGCACAAGGCTCTTGATTCATGTTTCACTCATGGTGGCTCTTTTTCCCCAAGAGTAATAAAACCCCATTTCTGATTCACAGCTAACGAAATGTCCACACTAAACAGTCCCACATTAGGGTTTATTTGCATGGCCCGATCACACGGGGTATCGTGTTCATTCGTTACATTGTTAGCAAATTATCCAGTCTCCTGGATAGATCACAACCACCTCACATTTGCATTCGCGGGTCTCTATGAATCAGCCTCAACTCAATGGCAATGAATTTTTTAGTTCGGTTAACCCAGTTAGTTGGCGAGAGTTACAGAGATTAAGGCTGGAAGATATCAAGTCATTCACTGCATTGCATTTGGCTGCTTTCAAAAACTAGCCCATGACAACTCCATGGGTCATAGCAGAATATTATTCAATATAGGGCTTAGGTCAAAGGGCACTGGAAATATACTATAACTATCACCGTGGGCTGAAGTACACCAATTATCATGAAATTGGTGCAGGATCAGGCAGAATTTCAGCATTTGTTCTGTTTTGCATGGGATCAGCATGTGTAAGGGCTGACCCAATGACAACTAACTGCAGCATATTGAAGCACTGCGTTAACTGAAATGCATAATCCCTAAAATTAAAGCATTATTGTTCTCACTAAAAGTAAGCACTTCCTTTATTCCCACCCCACCACACCCCGCTTTCTTAGTAGAAGGAGTGAGTGTTCCCTTCTTGCTTATGACATAAAGTAGAAAATTTCCATCCTGGACTTAGATTCAGCATCAGTAAAATCCATCTTATCTGTGCAAATTTCTCTCACCATTCTACTTTTCCAAGATTTCGATTGGGATTTTGATTAATAATGTATCTATTTAATCCTATATACAAGGTGAATAAAATGTGCATGGCTTTAAACCTCTTGAGTTTGCATTGCAGAAAAAAGTAAATCAACTTACATGGACAATTAATGATATGTTACCTTCTTTTGCCATTTGATCATTTCTTGTTTATATGTTTTTCACCAAAACATTGCCAATTTTTCATAGAAATGATCACATCTAGTATTTTTATACGTTGCTCCTTGGCTGCCGGCAGGTGCTCATTCATTCAATAAGTATTGAATAGCTAATAACACGTTAGACCTTGGGGATGAAATCCTGAACAAGACAAAAATGATTTTATTTCTTCTAGTGAAGCTAACCGTATAGTAATAAATTCCAATGACTAAACATTCAATAATAAACCTGGGAACTGAGTATTAAAGTAGGAGAAGTGCAAGTTCTCTGGGAGGAAATAGACCAGGCTAAAAGACAACACACAGCCATCACGTCAATGTCTACTGATAGCAGCCCTATAGCTAGGGCAGGGAGACGTGCCCCGCACGTTTCTGAGACTATAACTTTTTATGGGAGCAGACAGTCTTGCTTTTTTTCCTGGAGTAAGTAGAAAACCCCGTTATCAAGTCGATGCCAACTCCCAACGATGGTATAGGACAGGTAGCACTGCTCTTGCGGGTTTCTAAGACTGTAACTCTTGACGGAGCAGCTGGGGTTACAGTTAGCATCCTGAGGCTGGTGGAAATGTCTCCTTCAACGAGACTGAGACCAAAAGGCTTACAGTCATCCTTGTCACTCTTCCTCCGGGACATGCCATGATCTGTTTGCCAGAAAACCTTGGGGATTCTAACTCTGCAAAAGAGCCAGATTCATCGCTTCTTTTGTCTCTGCCTTCTACCACTTCTACATCATTAATCTCTGATTTCTGCAATAGCCTCCTGCCTGCTCTCCTGCCTCTGCCTTTACAGAAGCATCCACTACATTCAATTCCAAATACACATACCTATTACTCGCTATTATTTACATAATATAAATTTCATTTCTGTCCATATCAATGGAATAAAAGCCATAATCTTTCTACTGGTCTAAGAGATTTCTTTAATTTCTCCTCCACCCCTCTGAAATATTTCTCCCATCACACTAGATCCTGTGATGGGAGGCTCTTCCTGCAGACCTGCCCAGTGCTTCCTTGGGACCCAAGAATGCGGTTCACTCTTTGAAATGGTTTTCTTCTAAGTATCCACTTGACTAGGTCCATTACTTCTTATAGTTCTTTTTCAAATGCCACTTTGTCACTGCTGTGTTTCCTGACAATTGCATAATTACATTTACTTTCTGACCCATCCCAATTCTCCCTGTCTCTCCTGCTTAGCTAATTTTGTCCATAGTACTGAACATCAACTGTCATAGTGTGCAGTTCGTCACGCTCTCGCTCTCGCTCACGCTCTCGCTCTCGCTCACGCTCACGCTCTCGCTCACGCTCACGCTCTCGCTCTCGCTCTCGCTCTCGCTCACGCTCTCGCTCTCGCTCTCGCTCTCGCTCACGCTCTCGCTCTCGCTCACGCTCTCGCTATCGCTCACGCTCTCGCTCTCGCTCACGCTCTCGCTCTCGCTCTCGCTCACGCTCTCGCTCTCGCTCTCCCTCTCGCTCTCGCTCTCGCTCTCGCTCTCGCTCTCGCTCACGCTCTCGCTCTCGCTCTCCCTCTCGCTCTCGCTCTCGCTCACGCTCTCGCTCTCGCTCTCGCTCTCGCTCACGCTCTCGCTCTCGCTCACGCTCTCGCTCTCGCTCACGCTCTCGCTCTCGCTCACGCTCTCGCTCTCGCTCACGCTCTCGCTCTCGCTCACGCTCTCGCTCTCGCTCACGCTCTCGCTCTCGCTCACGCTCTCGCTCTCGCTCACGCTCTCGCTCTCGCTCACGCTCTCGCTCTCGCTCACGCTCTCGCTCTCGCTCACGCTCTCGCTCTCGCTCACGCTCTCGCTCTCGCTCACGCTCTCGCTCTCGCTCACGCTCTCGCTCTCGCTCACGCTCTCGCTGATTTAGGAGGCTCAGCACAAGGCTCTTGATTCATGTTTCACTCATGGTGGCTCTTTTTCCCCAAGAGTAATAAAACCCCATTTCTGATTCACAGCTAACGAAATGTCCACACTAAACAGTCCCACATTAGGGTTTATTTGCATGGCCCGATCACACGGGGTATCGTGTTCATTTGTTACATTGTTAGCAAATTATCCAGTCTCCTGGATAGATCACAACCACCTCACATTTGCATTCGCGGGTCTCTATGAATCAGCCTCAACTCAATGGCAATGAATTTTTTAGTTCGGTTAACCCAGTTAGTTGGCGAGAGTTACAGAGATTAAGGCTGGAAGATATCAAGTCATTCACTGCATTGCATTTGGCTGCTTTCAAAAACTAGCCCATGACAACTCCATGGGTCATAGCAGAATATTATTCAATATAGGGCTTAGGTCAAAGGGCACTGGAAATATACTATAACTATCACCGTGGGCTGAAGTACACCAATTATCATGAAATTGGTGCAGGATCAGGCAGAATTTCAGCATTTGTTCTGTTTTGCATGGGATCAGCATGTGTAAGGGCTGACCCAATGACAACTAACTGCAGCATATTGAAGCACTGCATTAACTGAAATGCATAATCCCTAAAATTAAAGCATTATTGTTCTCACTAAAAGTAAGCACTTCCTTTATTCCCACCCCACCACACCCCGCTTTCTTAGTAGAAGGAGTGAGTGTTCCCTTCTTGCTTATGACATAAAGTAGAAAATTTCCATCCTGGACTTAGATTCAGCATCAGTAAAATCCATCTTATCTGTGCAAATTTCTCTCACCATTCTACTTTTCCAAGATTTCGATTGGGATTTTGATTAATAATGTATCTATTTAATCCTATATACAAGGTGAATAAAATGTGCATGGCTTTAAACCTCTTGAGTTTGCATTGCAGAAAAAAGTAAATCAACTTACATGGACAATTAATGATATGTTACCTTCTTTTGCCATTTGATCATTTCTTGTTTATATGTTTTTCACCAAAACATTGCCAATTTTTCATAGAAATGATCACATCTAGTATTTTTATACGTTGCTCCTTGGCTGCCGGCAGGTGCTCATTCATTCAATAAGTATTGAATAGCTAATAACACGTTAGACCTTGGGGATGAAATCCTGAACAAGACAAAAATGATTTTATTTCTTCTAGTGAAGCTAACCGTATAGTAATAAATTCCAATGACTAAACATTCAATAATAAACCTGGGAACTGAGTATTAAAGTAGGAGAAGTGCAAGTTCTCTGGGAGGAAATAGACCAGGCTAAAAGACAACACACAGCCATTACGTCAATGTCTACTGATAGCAGCCCTATAGCTAGGGCAGGGAGACGTGCCCCGCACGTTTCTGAGACTATAACTTTTTATGGGAGCAGACAGTCTTGCTTTTTTTCCTGGAGTAAGTAGAAAACCCCGTTATCAAGTCGATGCCAACTCCCAACGATGGTATAGGACAGGTAGCACTGCTCTTGCGGGTTTCTAAGACTGTAACTCTTGACGGAGCAGCTGGGGTTACAGTTAGCATCCTGAGGCTGGTGGAAATGTCTCCTTCAACGAGACTGAGACCAAAAGGCTTACAGTCATCCTTGTCACTCTTCCTCCGGGACATGCCATGATCTGTTTGCCAGAAAACCTTGGGGATTCTAACTCTGCAAAAGAGCCAGATTCATCACTTCTTTTGTCTCTGCCTTCTACCACTTCTACATCATTAATCTCTGATTTCTGCAATAGCCTCCTGCCTGCTCTCCTGCCTCTGCCTTTACAGAAGCATCCACTACATTCAATTCCAAATACACATACCTATTACTCGCTATTATTTACATAATATAAATTTCATTTCTGTCCATATCAATGGAATAAAAGCCATAATCTTTCTACTGGTCTAAGAGATTTCTTTAATTTCTCCTCCACCCCTCTGAAATATTTCTCCCATCACACTAGATCCTGTGATGGGAGGCTCTTCCTGCAGACCTGCCCAGTGCTTCCTTGGGACCCAAGAATGCGGTTCACTCTTTGAAATGGTTTTCTTCTAAGTATCCACTTGACTAGGTCCATTACTTCTTATAGTTCTTTTTCAAATGCCACTTTGTCACTGCTGTGTTTCCTGACAATTGCATAATTACATTTACTTTCTGACCCATCCCAATTCTCCCTGTCTCTCCTGCTTAGCTAATTTTGTCCATAGTACTGAACATCAACTGTCATAGTGTGCAGTTCGTCACGCTCTCGCTCTCGCTCACGCTCACGCTCTCACTCACGCTCACGCTCTCGCTCACGCTCACGCTCTCGCTCTCGCTCTCGCTCTCGCTCACGCTCTCGCTCTCGCTCTCGCTCTCGCTCACGCTCTCGCTCTCGCTCACGCTCTCGCTCTCGCTCTCGCTCTCGCTCACGCTCTCGCTCTCGCTCTCGCTCTCGCTCTCGCTCACGCTCTCGCTCTCGCTCTCGCTCTCGCTCTCGCTCACGCTCTCGCTCTCGCTCTCGCTCTCGCTCTCGCTCTCGCTCTCGCTCTCGCTCTCGCTCACGCTCTCGCTCTCGCTCTCGCTCTCGCTCTCGCTCACGCTCTCGCTCTCGCTCACGCTCTCGCTCACGCTCTCGCTCTCGCTCACGCTCTCGCTCTCGCTCACGCTCTCGCTCTCGCTCACGCTCTCGCTCTCGCTCACGCTCTCGCTCTCGCTCACGCTCTCGCTCTCGCTCACGCTCTCGCTCTCGCTCACGCTCTCGCTCTCGCTCACGCTCTCGCTCTCGCTCACGCTCTCGCTCTCGCTCACGCTCTCGCTCTCGCTCTCGCTCACGCTCTCGCTCTCGCTCACGCTCTCGCTCTCGCTCTCGCTCTCGCTCTCGCTCACGCTCTCGCTCTCGCTCACGCTCTCGCTCTCGCTCACGCTCTCGCTCACGCTCTCGCTCTCGCTCTCGCTCACGCTCTCGCTCTCGCTCACGCTCTCGCTCTCGCTCACGCTCTCGCTCTCGCTCACGCTCTCGCTCTCGCTCACGCTCTCGCTCTCGCTCACGCTCTCGCTCTCGCTCACGCTCTCGCTCTCGCTCACGCTCTCGCTCTCGCTCACGCTCTCGCTCTCGCTCACGCTCTCGCTCACGCTCTCGCTCTCGCTCACGCTCTCGCTCTCGCTCACGCTCTCGCTCTCGCTCACGCTCTCGCTCTCGCTCACGCTCTCGCTCTCGCTCACGCTCTCGCTCTCGCTCACGCTCTCGCTCTCGCTCACGCTCTCGCTCTCGCTCACGCTCTCGCTCTCGCTCACGCTCTCGCTCTCGCTCACGCTCTCGCTCTCGCTCACGCTCTCGCTCTCGCTCACGCTCTCGCTCTCGCTGATTTAGGAGGCTCAGCACAAGGCTCTTGATTCATGTTTCACTCATGGTGGCTCTTTTTCCCCAAGAGTAATAAAACCCCATTTCTGATTCACAGCTAACGAAATGTCCACACTAAACAGTCCCACATTAGGGTTTATTTGCATGGCCCGATCACACGGGGTATCGTGTTCATTCGTTACATTGTTAGCAAATTATCCAGTCTCCTGGATAGATCACAACCACCTCACATTTGCATTCGCGGGTCTCTATGAATCAGCCTCAACTCAATGGCAATGAATTTTTTAGTTCGGTTAACCCAGTTAGTTGGCGAGAGTTACAGAGATTAAGGCTGGAAGATATCAAGTCATTCACTGCATTGCATTTGGCTGCTTTCAAAAACTAGCCCATGACAACTCCATGGGTCATAGCAGAATATTATTCAATATAGGGCTTAGGTCAAAGGGCACTGGAAATATACTATAACTATCACCGTGGGCTGAAGTACACCAATTATCATGAAATTGGTGCAGGATCAGGCAGAATTTCAGCATTTGTTCTGTTTTGCATGGGATCAGCATGTGTAAGGGCTGACCCAATGACAACTAACTGCAGCATATTGAAGCACTGCGTTAACTGAAATGCATAATCCCTAAAATTAAAGCATTATTGTTCTCACTAAAAGTAAGCACTTCCTTTATTCCCACCCCACCACACCCCGCTTTCTTAGTAGAAGGAGTGAGTGTTCCCTTCTTGCTTATGACATAAAGTAGAAAATTTCCATCCTGGACTTAGATTCAGCATCAGTAAAATCCATCTTATCTGTGCAAATTTCTCTCACCATTCTACTTTTCCAAGATTTCGATTGGGATTTTGATTAATAATGTATCTATTTAATCCTATATACAAGGTGAATAAAATGTGCATGGCTTTAAACCTCTTGAGTTTGCATTGCAGAAAAAAGTAAATCAACTTACATGGACAATTAATGATATGTTACCTTCTTTTGCCATTTGATCATTTCTTGTTTATATGTTTTTCACCAAAACATTGCCAATTTTTCATAGAAATGATCACATCTAGTATTTTTATACGTTGCTCCTTGGCTGCCGGCAGGTGCTCATTCATTCAATAAGTATTGAATAGCTAATAACACGTTAGACCTTGGGGATGAAATCCTGAACAAGACAAAAATGATTTTATTTCTTCTAGTGAAGCTAACCGTATAGTAATAAATTCCAATGACTAAACATTCAATAATAAACCTGGGAACTGAGTATTAAAGTAGGAGAAGTGCAAGTTCTCTGGGAGGAAATAGACCAGGCTAAAAGACAACACACAGCCATCACGTCAATGTCTACTGATAGCAGCCCTATAGCTAGGGCAGGGAGACGTGCCCCGCACGTTTCTGAGACTATAACTTTTTATGGGAGCAGACAGTCTTGCTTTTTTTCCTGGAGTAAGTAGAAAACCCCGTTATCAAGTCGATGCCAACTCCCAACGATGGTATAGGACAGGTAGCACTGCTCTTGCGGGTTTCTAAGACTGTAACTCTTGACGGAGCAGCTGGGGTTACAGTTAGCATCCTGAGGCTGGTGGAAATGTCTCCTTCAACGAGACTGAGACCAAAAGGCTTACAGTCATCCTTGTCACTCTTCCTCCGGGACATGCCATGATCTGTTTGCCAGAAAACCTTGGGGATTCTAACTCTGCAAAAGAGCCAGATTCATCGCTTCTTTTGTCTCTGCCTTCTACCACTTCTACATCATTAATCTCTGATTTCTGCAATAGCCTCCTGCCTGCTCTCCTGCCTCTGCCTTTACAGGAGCATCCACTACATTTAATTCCAAATACACATACCTATTACTCGCTATTATTTACATAATATAAATTTCATTTCTGTCCATATCAATGGAATAAAAGCCATAATCTTTCTACTGGTCTAAGAGATTTCTTTAATTTCTCCTCCACCCCTCTGAAATATTTCTCCCATCACACTAGATCCTGTGATGGGAGGCTCTTCCTGCAGACCTGCCCAGTGCTTCCTTGGGACCCAAGAATGCGGTTCACTCTTTGAAATGGTTTTCTTCTAAGTATCCACTTGACTAGGTCCATTACTTCTTATAGTTCTTTTTCAAATGCCACTTTGTCACTGCTGTGTTTCCTGACAATTGCATAATTACATTTACTTTCTGACCCATCCCAATTCTCCCTGTCTCTCCTGCTTAGCTAATTTTGTCCATAGTACTGAACATCAACTGTCATAGTGTGCAGTTCGTCACGCTCTCGCTCTCGCTCACGCTCTCGCTCTCGCTCACGCTCACGCTCTCGCTCACGCTCACGCTCTCGCTCTCGCTCTCGCTCTCGCTCACGCTCTCGCTCTCGCTCTCGCTCACGCTCTCGCTCTCGCTCACGCTCTCGCTCTCGCTCTCGCTCTCGCTCACGCTCTCGCTCTCGCTCTCGCTCTCGCTCTCGCTCACGCTCACGCTCTCGCTCTCGCTCTCGCTCTCGCTCTCGCTCTCGCTCACGCTCTCGCTCTCGCTCACGCTCTCGCTCTCGCTCACGCTCTCGCTCTCGCTCTCGCTCTCGCTCACGCTCTCGCTCTCGCTCACGCTCTCGCTCTCGCTCACGCTCTCGCTCTCGCTCACGCTCTCGCTCTCGCTCACGCTCTCGCTCTCGCTCACGCTCTCGCTCTCGCTCACGCTCTCGCTCTCGCTCACGCTCTCGCTCTCGCTCACGCTCTCGCTCTCGCTCACGCTCTCGCTCTCGCTCTCGCTCTCGCTCTCGCTCTCGCTCACGCTCTCGCTCTCGCTCTCGCTCTCGCTCACGCTCTCGCTCTCGCTCACGCTCTCGCTCTCGCTCACGCTCACGCTCTCGCTCACGCTCTCGCTCTCGCTCTCGCTCTCGCTCACGCTCTCGCTCTCGCTCTCGCTCTCGCTCTCGCTCACGCTCTCGCTCTCGCTCTCGCTCACGCTCTCGCTCTCGCTCTCGCTCTCGCTCACGCTCTCGCTCTCGCTCACGCTCTCGCTCTCGCTCACGCTCTCGCTCTCGCTCTCGCTCTCGCTCTCGCTCTCGCTCTCGCTCTCGCTCTCGCTCTCGCTCTCGCTCTCGCTCTCGCTCTCGCTCACGCTCTCGCTCTCGCTCACGCTCTCGCTCTCGCTCACGCTCTCGCTCTCGCTCTCGCTCTCGCTCTCGCTCACGCTCTCGCTCTCGCTCACGCTCTCGCTCTCGCTCACGCTCTCGCTCTCGCTCTCGCTCACGCTCTCGCTCTCGCTCACGCTCTCGCTCTCGCTCTCGCTCTCGCTCTCGCTCACGCTCTCGCTCTCGCTCACGCTCTCGCTCTCGCTCACGCTCTCGCTCTCGCTCACGCTCTCGCTCTCGCTCACGCTCTCGCTCTCGCTCACGCTCTCGCTCTCGCTCACGCTCTCGCTCTCGCTCTCGCTCTCGCTCTCGCTCTCGCTCTCGCTCTCGCTCACGCTCTCGCTCTCGCTCTCGCTCACGCTCTCGCTCTCGCTCTCGCTCTCGCTCTCGCTCACGCTCTCGCTCTCGCTCACGCTCTCGCTCTCGCTCACGCTCTCGCTCTCGCTCACGCTCTCGCTCTCGCTCACGCTCTCGCTCTCGCTCACGCTCTCGCTCTCGCTCACGCTCTCGCTCTCGCTCACGCTCTCGCTCTCGCTCACGCTCTCGCTCTCGCTCACGCTCTCGCTCTCGCTCACGCTCTCGCTCTCGCTCACGCTCTCGCTCTCGCTCACGCTCTCGCTCTCGCTCTCGCTCTCGCTCTCGCTCACGCTCTCGCTCTCGCTCTCGCTCTCGCTCACGCTCTCGCTCTCGCTCACGCTCTCGCTCTCGCTCACGCTCTCGCTCTCGCTCACGCTCTCGCTCTCGCTCACGCTCTCGCTCTCGCTCACGCTCTCGCTCTCGCTGATTTAGGAGGCTCAGCACAAGGCTCTTGATTCATGTTTCACTCATGGTGGCTCTTTTTCCCCAAGAGTAATAAAACCCCATTTCTGATTCACAGCTAACGAAATGTCCACACTAAACAGTCCCACATTAGGGTTTATTTGCATGGCCCGATCACACAGGGTATCGTGTTCATTCGTTACATTGTTAGCAAATTATCCAGTCTCCTGGATAGATCACAACCACCTCACATTTGCATTCGCGGGTCTCTATGAATCAGCCTCAACTCAATGGCAATGAATTTTTTAGTTCGGTTAACCCAGTTAGTTGGCGAGAGTTACAGAGATTAAGGCTGGAAGATATCAAGTCATTCACTGCATTGCATTTGGCTGCTTTCAAAAACTAGCCCATGACAACTCCATGGGTCATAGCAGAATATTATTCAATATAGGGCTTAGGTCAAAGGGCACTGGAAATATACTATAACTATCACCGTGGGCTGAAGTACACCAATTATCATGAAATTGGTGCAGGATCAGGCAGAATTTCAGCATTTGTTCTGTTTTGCATGGGATCAGCATGTGTAAGGGCTGACCCAATGACAACTAACTGCAGCATATTGAAGCACTGCGTTAACTGAAATGCATAATCCCTAAAATTAAAGCATTATTGTTCTCACTAAAAGTAAGCACTTCCTTTATTCCCACCCCACCACACCCCGCTTTCTTAGTAGAAGGAGTGAGTGTTCCCTTCTTGCTTATGACATAAAGTAGAAAATTTCCATCCTGGACTTAGATTCAGCATCAGTAAAATCCATCTTATCTGTGCAAATTTCTCTCACCATTCTACTTTTCCAAGATTTCGATTGGGATTTTGATTAATAATGTATCTATTTAATCCTATATACAAGGTGAATAAAATGTGCATGGCTTTAAACCTCTTGAGTTTGCATTGCAGAAAAAAGTAAATCAACTTACATGGACAATTAATGATATGTTACCTTCTTTTGCCATTTGATCATTTCTTGTTTATATGTTTTTCACCAAAACATTGCCAATTTTTCATAGAAATGATCACATCTAGTATTTTTATACGTTGCTCCTTGGCTGCCGGCAGGTGCTCATTCATTCAATAAGTATTGAATAGCTAATAACACGTTAGACCTTGGGGATGAAATCCTGAACAAGACAAAAATGATTTTATTTCTTCTAGTGAAGCTAACCGTATAGTAATAAATTCCAATGACTAAACATTCAATAATAAACCTGGGAACTGAGTATTAAAGTAGGAGAAGTGCAAGTTCTCTGGGAGGAAATAGACCAGGCTAAAAGACAACACACAGCCATCACGTCAATGTCTACTGATAGCAGCCCTATAGCTAGGGCAGGGAGACGTGCCCCGCACGTTTCTGAGACTATAACTTTTTATGGGAGCAGACAGTCTTGCTTTTTTTCCTGGAGTAAGTAGAAAACCCCGTTATCAAGTCGATGCCAACTCCCAACGATGGTATAGGACAGGTAGCACTGCTCTTGCGGGTTTCTAAGACTGTAACTCTTGACGGAGCAGCTGGGGTTACAGTTAGCATCCTGAGGCTGGTGGAAATGTCTCCTTCAACGAGACTGAGACCAAAAGGCTTACAGTCATCCTTGTCACTCTTCCTCCGGGACATGCCATGATCTGTTTGCCAGAAAACCTTGGGGATTCTAACTCTGCAAAAGAGCCAGATTCATCGCTTCTTTTGTCTCTGCCTTCTACCACTTCTACATCATTAATCTCTGATTTCTGCAATAGCCTCCTGCCTGCTCTCCTGCCTCTGCCTTTACAGAAGCATCCACTACATTCAATTCCAAATACACATACCTATTACTCGCTATTATTTACATAATATAAATTTCATTTCTGTCCATATCAATGGAATAAAAGCCATAATCTTTCTACTGGTCTAAGAGATTTCTTTAATTTCTCCTCCACCCCTCTGAAATATTTCTCCCATCACACTAGATCCTGTGATGGGAGGCTCTTCCTGCAGACCTGCCCAGTGCTTCCTTGGGACCCAAGAATGCGGTTCACTCTTTGAAATGGTTTTCTTCTAAGTATCCACTTGACTAGGTCCATTACTTCTTATAGTTCTTTTTCAAATGCCACTTTGTCACTGCTGTGTTTTCTGACAATTGCATAATTACATTTACTTTCTGACCCATCCCAATTCTCCCTGTCTCTCCTGCTTAGCTAATTTTGTCCATAGTACTGAACATCAACTGTCATAGTGTGCAGTTCGTCACGCTCTCGCTCTCGCTCACGCTCACGCTCTCGCTCACGCTCACGCTCTCGCTCTCGCTCTCGCTCACGCTCTCGCTCACGCTCTCGCTCTCGCTCACGCTCTCGCTCTCGCTCACGCTCTCGCTCTCGCTCTCGCTCTCGCTCACGCTCTCGCTCTCGCTCACGCTCTCGCTCTCGCTCTCGCTCTCGCTCTCGCTCTCGCTCTCGCTCTCGCTCTCGCTCACGCTCTCGCTCTCGCTCACGCTCTCGCTCTCGCTCTCGCTCACGCTCTCGCTCTCGCTCACGCTCTCGCTCTCGCTCACGCTCTCGCTCTCGCTCACGCTCTCGCTCTCGCTCACGCTCTCGCTCTCGCTCACGCTCTCGCTCTCGCTCACGCTCTCGCTCTCGCTCACGCTCTCGCTCTCGCTCTCGCTCTCGCTCTCGCTCACGCTCACGCTCTCGCTCTCGCTCTCGCTCTCGCTCACGCTCTCGCTCTCGCTCACGCTCTCGCTCTCGCTCTCGCTCACGCTCTCGCTCTCGCTCACGCTCTCGCTCTCGCTCTCGCTCTCGCTCTCGCTCTCGCTCTCGCTCACGCTCTCGCTCTCGCTCTCGCTCTCGCTCTCGCTCTCGCTCTCGCTCTCGCTCTCGCTCTCGCTCACGCTCTCGCTCTCGCTCTCGCTCTCGCTCACGCTCTCGCTCTCGCTCACGCTCTCGCTCTCGCTCACGCTCTCGCTCTCGCTCACGCTCTCGCTCACGCTCTCGCTCACGCTCTCGCTCTCGCTCACGCTCTCGCTCTCGCTCTCGCTCTCGCTCACGCTCTCGCTCTCGCTCACGCTCTCGCTCTCGCTCTCGCTCACGCTCTCGCTCTCGCTCACGCTCTCGCTCTCGCTCACGCTCTCGCTCTCGCTCACGCTCTCGCTCACGCTCTCGCTCTCGCTCTCGCTCTCGCTCTCGCTCTCGCTCTCGCTCTCGCTCTCGCTCTCGCTCTCGCTCTCGCTCTCGCTCACGCTCTCGCTCTCGCTCACGCTCTCGCTCACGCTCACGCTCTCGCTCACGCTCTCGCTCTCTCTCTCGCTCACGCTCTCGCTCTCGCTCACGCTCTCGCTCTCGCTCACGCTCTCGCTCTCGCTCACGCTCTCGCTCTCGCTCTCGCTCTCGCTCTCGCTCTCGCTCTCGCTCTCGCTCTCGCTCTCGCTCACGCTCTCGCTCTCGCTCTCGCTCTCGCTCACGCTCTCGCTCTCGCTCACGCTCTCGCTCACGCTCTCGCTCTCGCTCACGCTCTCGCTCTCGCTCACGCTCTCGCTCTCGCTCACGCTCTCGCTCTCGCTCACGCTCTCGCTCACGCTCTCGCTCTCGCTCACGCTCTCGCTCTCGCTCACGCTCTCGCTCTCGCTCACGCTCTCGCTCTCGCTCACGCTCTCGCTCTCGCTCACGCTCTCGCTCTCGCTCACGCTCTCGCTCTCGCTCACGCTCTCGCTCTCGCTCACGCTCTCGCTCTCGCTCACGCTCTCGCTCTCGCTCACGCTCTCGCTCTCGCTCACGCTCTCGCTCTCGCTCACGCTCTCGCTCTCGCTCACGCTCTCGCTCTCGCTCACGCTCTCGCTCTCGCTCACGCTCTCGCTCTCGCTCACGCTCTCGCTCTCGCTCACGCTCTCGCTCTCGCTCACGCTCTCGCTCACGCTCTCGCTCTCGCTCACGCTCTCGCTCTCGCTCACGCTCTCGCTCTCGCTCACGCTCTCGCTCTCGCTCACGCTCTCGCTCTCGCTCACGCTCTCGCTCTCGCTCACGCTCTCGCTCTCGCTCACGCTCTCGCTCTCGCTCACGCTCTCGCTCTCGCTCACGCTCTCGCTCTCGCTCACGCTCTCGCTCTCGCTCACGCTCTCGCTCTCGCTCACGCTCACGCTCTCGCTCACGCTCTCGCTCTCGCTCACGCTCTCGCTGATTTAGGAGGCTCAGCACAAGGCTCTTGATTCATGTTTCACTCATGGTGGCTCTTTTTCCCCAAGAGTAATAAAACCCCATTTCTGATTCACAGCTAACGAAATATCCACACTAAACAGTCCCACATTAGGGTTTATTTGCATGGCCCGATCACACGGGGTATCGTGTTCATTCGTTACATTGTTAGCAAATTATCCAGTCTCCTGGATAGATCACAACCACCTCACATTTGCATTCGCGGGTCTCTATGAATCAGCCTCAACTCAATGGCAATGAATTTTTTAGTTCGGTTAACCCAGTTAGTTGGCGAGAGTTACAGAGATTAAGGCTGGAAGATATCAAGTCATTCACTGCATTGCATTTGGCTGCTTTCAAAAACTAGCCCATGACAACTCCATGGGTCATAGCAGAATATTATTCAATATAGGGCTTAGGTCAAAGGGCACTGGAAATATACTATAACTATCACCGTGGGCTGAAGTACACCAATTATCATGAAATTGGTGCAGGATCAGGCAGAATTTCAGCATTTGTTCTGTTTTGCATGGGATCAGCATGTGTAAGGGCTGACCCAATGACAACTAACTGCAGCATATTGAAGCACTGCGTTAACTGAAATGCATAATCCCTAAAATTAAAGCATTATTGTTCTCACTAAAAGTAAGCACTTCCTTTATTCCCACCCCACCACACCCCGCTTTCTTAGTAGAAGGAGTGAGTGTTCCCTTCTTGCTTATGACATAAAGTAGAAAATTTCCATCCTGGACTTAGATTCAGCATCAGTAAAATCCATCTTATCTGTGCAAATTTCTCTCACCATTCTACTTTTCCAAGATTTCGATTGGGATTTTGATTAATAATGTATCTATTTAATCCTATATACAAGGTGAATAAAATGTGCATGGCTTTAAACCTCTTGAGTTTGCATTGCAGAAAAAAGTAAATCAACTTACATGGACAATTAATGATATGTTACCTTCTTTTGCCATTTGATCATTTCTTGTTTATATGTTTTTCACCAAAACATTGCCAATTTTTCATAGAAATGATCACATCTAGTATTTTTATACGTTGCTCCTTGGCTGCCGGCAGGTGCTCATTCATTCAATAAGTATTGAATAGCTAATAACACGTTAGACCTTGGGGATGAAATCCTGAACAAGACAAAAATGATTTTATTTCTTCTAGTGAAGCTAACCGTATAGTAATAAATTCCAATGACTAAACATTCAATAATAAACCTGGGAACTGAGTATTAAAGTAGGAGAAGTGCAAGTTCTCTGGGAGGAAATAGACCAGGCTAAAAGACAACACACAGCCATCACGTCAATGTCTACTGATAGCAGCCCTATAGCTAGGGCAGGGAGACGTGCCCCGCACGTTTCTGAGACTATAACTTTTTATGGGAGCAGACAGTCTTGCTTTTTTTCCTGGAGTAAGTAGAAAACCCCGTTATCATGCTTTTTTTCCTGGAGTAAGTAGAAAACCCCGTTATCAAGTCGATGCCAACTCCCAACGATGGTATAGGACAGGTAGCACTGCTCTTGCGGGTTTCTAAGACTGTAACTCTTGACGGAGCAGCTGGGGTTACAGTTAGCATCCTGAGGCTGGTGGAAATGTCTCCTTCAACGAGACTGAGACCAAAAGGCTTACAGTCATCCTTGTCACTCTTCCTCCGGGACATGCCATGATCTGTTTGCCAGAAAACCTTGGGGATTCTAACTCTGCAAAAGAGCCAGATTCATCGCTTCTTTTGTCTCTGCCTTCTACCACTTCTACATCATTAATCTCTGATTTCTGCAATAGCCTCCTGCCTGCTCTCCTGCCTCTGCCTTTACAGAAGCATGCACTACATTCAATTCCAAATACACATACCTATTACTCGCTATTATTTACATAATATAAATTTCATTTCTGTCCATATCAATGGAATAAAAGCCATAATCTTTCTACTGGTCTAAGAGATTTCTTTAATTTCTCCTCCACCCCTCTGAAATATTTCTCCCATCACACTAGATCCTGTGATGGGAGGCTCTTCCTGCAGACCTGCCCAGTGCTTCCTTGGGACCCAAGAATGCGGTTCACTCTTTGAAATGGTTTTCTTCTAAGTATCCACTTGACTAGGTCCATTACTTCTTATAGTTCTTTTTCAAATGCCACTTTGTCACTGCTGTGTTTCCTGACAATTGCATAATTACATTTACTTTCTGACCCATCCCAATTCTCCCTGTCTCTCCTGCTTAGCCATTTTGTCCATAGTACTGAACATCAACTGTCATAGTGTGCAGTTCGTCACGCTCTCGCTCTCGCTCACGCTCTCGCTCTCGCTCACGCTCACGCTCTCGCTCACGCTCACGCTCTCGCTCTCGCTCTCGCTCTCGCTCACGCTCTCGCTCTCGCTCTCGCTCTCGCTCTCGCTCACGCTCTCGCTCACGCTCACGCTCTCGCTCTCGCTCACGCTCTCGCTCTCGCTCTCGCTCTCGCTCTCGCTCACGCTCTCGCTCTCGCTCTCGCTCTCGCTCTCGCTCACGCTCTCGCTCTCGCTCTCGCTCTCGCTCTCGCTCTCGCTCTCGCTCTCGCTCTCGCTCTCGCTCTCGCTCACGCTCTCGCTCTCGCTCACGCTCTCGCTCTCGCTCACGCTCTCGCTCTCGCTCTCGCTCTCGCTCACGCTCTCGCTCTCGCTCACGCTCTCGCTCTCGCTCACGCTCTCGCTCTCGCTCACGCTCTCGCTCTCGCTCACGCTCTCGCTCTCGCTCACGCTCTCGCTCTCGCTCACGCTCTCGCTCTCGCTCACGCTCTCGCTCTCGCTCACGCTCTCGCTCACGCTCTCGCTCTCGCTCTCGCTCACGCTCTCGCTCACGCTCTCGCTCTCGCTCACGCTCTCGCTCTCGCTCACGCTCTCGCTCTCGCTCACGCTCACGCTCTCGCTCACGCTCTCGCTCTCGCTCTCGCTCTCGCTCACGCTCTCGCTCTCGCTCTCGCTCTCGCTCTCGCTCTCGCTCTCGCTCACGCTCTCGCTCACGCTCTCGCTCTCGCTCACGCTCTCGCTCTCGCTCACGCTCTCGCTCTCGCTCTCGCTCTCGCTCACGCTCTCGCTCTCGCTCTCGCTCACGCTCTCGCTCTCGCTCTCGCTCTCGCTCTCGCTCTCGCTCACGCTCTCGCTCTCGCTCACGCTCTCGCTCACGCTCTCGCTCTCGCTCACGCTCTCGCTCTCGCTCACGCTCTCGCTCTCGCTCTCGCTCTCGCTCACGCTCTCGCTCTCGCTCACGCTCTCGCTCTCGCTCACGCTCTCGCTCTCGCTCACGCTCTCGCTCTCGCTCACGCTCTCGCTCTCGCTCACGCTCTCGCTCTCGCTCACGCTCTCGCTCTCGCTCACGCTCTCGCTCTCGCTCACGCTCTCGCTCTCGCTCACGCTCTCGCTCTCGCTCACGCTCTCGCTCTCGCTCACGCTCTCGCTCTCGCTCACGCTCTCGCTCTCGCTCACGCTCTCGCTCTCGCTCACGCTCTCGCTCTCGCTCTCGCTCTCGCTCACGCTCTCGCTCTCGCTCACGCTCTCGCTCTCGCTCACGCTCTCGCTCTCGCTCACGCTCTCGCTCTCGCTCACGCTCTCGCTCTCGCTCACGCTCTCGCTCTCGCTCACGCTCTCGCTCTCGCTCACGCTCTCGCTCTCGCTCACGCTCTCGCTCTCGCTCACGCTCTCGCTCTCGCTCACGCTCTCGCTCTCGCTCACGCTCTCGCTCTCGCTCACGCTCTCGCTCTCGCTCACGCTCTCGCTCTCGCTCACGCTCTCGCTCTCGCTGATTTAGGAGGCTCAGCACAAGGCTCTTGATTCATGTTTCACTCATGGTGGCTCTTTTTCCCCAAGAGTAATAAAACCCCATTTCTGATTCACAGCTAACGAAATGTCCACACTAAACAGTCCCACATTAGGGTTTATTTGCATGGCCCGATCACACGGGGTATCGTGTTCATTCGTTACATTGTTAGCAAATTATCCAGTCTCCTGGATAGATCACAACCACCTCACATTTGCATTCGCGGGTCTCTATGAATCAGCCTCAACTCAATGGCAATGAATTTTTTAGTTCGGTTAACCCAGTTAGTTGGCGAGAGTTACAGAGATTAAGGCTGGAAGATATCAAGTCATTCACTGCATTGCATTTGGCTGCTTTCAAAAACTAGCCCATGACAACTCCATGGGTCATAGCAGAATATTATTCAATATAGGGCTTAGGTCAAAGGGCACTGGAAATATACTATAACTATCACCGTGGGCTGAAGTACACCAATTATCATGAAATTGGTGCAGGATCAGGCAGAATTTCAGCATTTGTTCTGTTTTGCATGGGATCAGCATGTGTAAGGGCTGACCCAATGACAACTAACTGCAGCATATTGAAGCACTGCGTTAACTGAAATGCATAATCCCTAAAATTAAAGCATTATTGTTCTCACTAAAAGTAAGCACTTCCTTTATTCCCACCCCACCACACCCCGCTTTCTTAGTAGAAGGAGTGAGTGTTCCCTTCTTGCTTATGACATAAAGTAGAAAATTTCCATCCTGGACTTAGATTCAGCATCAGTAAAATCCATCTTATCTGTGCAAATTTCTCTCACCATTCTACTTTTCCAAGATTTCGATTGGGATTTTGATTAATAATGTATCTATTTAATCCTATATACAAGGTGAATAAAATGTGCATGGCTTTAAACCTCTTGAGTTTGCATTGCAGAAAAAAGTAAATCAACTTACATGGACAATTAATGATATGTTACCTTCTTTTGCCATTTGATCATTTCTTGTTTATATGTTTTTCACCAAAACATTGCCAATTTTTCATAGAAATGATCACATCTAGTATTTTTATACGTTGCTCCTTGGCTGCCGGCAGGTGCTCATTCATTCAATAAGTATTGAATAGCTAATAACACGTTAGACCTTGGGGATGAAATCCTGAACAAGACAAAAATGATTTTATTTCTTCTAGTGAAGCTAACCGTATAGTAATAAATTCCAATGACTAAACATTCAATAATAAACCTGGGAACTGAGTATTAAAGTAGGAGAAGTGCAAGTTCTCTGGGAGGAAATAGACCAGGCTAAAAGACAACACACAGCCATCACGTCAATGTCTACTGATAGCAGCCCTATAGCTAGGGCAGGGAGACGTGCCCCGCACGTTTCTGAGACTATAACTTTTTATGGGAGCAGACAGTCTTGCTTTTTTTCCTGGAGTAAGTAGAAAACCCCGTTATCAAGTCGATGCCAACTCCCAACGATGGTATAGGACAGGTAGCACTGCTCTTGCGGGTTTCTAAGACTGTAACTCTTGACGGAGCAGCTGGGGTTACAGTTAGCATCCTGAGGCTGGTGGAAATGTCTCCTTCAACGAGACTGAGACCAAAAGGCTTACAGTCATCCTTGTCACTCTTCCTCCGGGACATGCCATGATCTGTTTGCCAGAAAACCTTGGGGATTCTAACTCTGCAAAAGAGCCAGATTCATCGCTTCTTTTGTCTCTGCCTTCTACCACTTCTACATCATTAATCTCTGATTTCTGCAATAGCCTCCTGCCTGCTCTCCTGCCTCTGCCTTTACAGAAGCATCCACTACATTCAATTCCAAATACACATACCTATTACTCGCTATTATTTACATAATATAAATTTCATTTCTGTCCATATCAATGGAATAAAAGCCATAATCTTTCTACTGGTCTAAGAGATTTCTTTAATTTCTCCTCCACCCCTCTGAAATATTTCTCCCATCACACTAGATCCTGTGATGGGAGGCTCTTCCTGCAGACCTGCCCAGTGCTTCCTTGGGACCCAAGAATGCGGTTCACTCTTTGAAATGGTTTTCTTCTAAGTATCCACTTGACTAGGTCCATTACTTCTTATAGTTCTTTTTCAAATGCCACTTTGTCACTGCTGTGTTTCCTGACAATTGCATAATTACATTTACTTTCTGACCCATCCCAATTCTCCCTGTCTCTCCTGCTTAGCTAATTTTGTCCATAGTACTGAACATCAACTGTCATAGTGTGCAGTTCGTCACGCTCTCGCTCTCGCTCACGCTCTCGCTCTCGCTCACGCTCACGCTCTCGCTCACGCTCACGCTCTCGCTCTCGCTCTCGCTCACGCTCTCGCTCTCGCTCTCGCTCTCGCTCTCGCTCACGCTCTCGCTCTCGCTCACGCTCTCGCTCTCGCTCTCGCTCTCGCTCACGCTCTCGCTCTCGCTCTCGCTCTCGCTCTCGCTCTCGCTCACGCTCTCGCTCTCGCTCTCGCTCTCGCTCTCGCTCTCGCTCACGCTCTCGCTCTCGCTCACGCTCTCGCTCTCGCTCACGCTCTCGCTCACGCTCTCGCTCTCGCTCACGCTCTCGCTCTCGCTCACGCTCTCGCTCTCGCTCACGCTCTCGCTCTCGCTCACGCTCTCGCTCTCGCTCACGCTCTCGCTCTCGCTCACGCTCTCGCTCTCGCTCACGCTCTCGCTCTCGCTCTCGCTCTCGCTCACGCTCTCGCTCTCGCTCTCGCTCTCGCTCTCGCTCACGCTCTCGCTCTCGCTATCGCTCTCGCTCACGCTCTCGCTCTCGCTCACGCTCTCGCTCTCGCTCACGCTCACGCTCTCGCTCACGCTCTCGCTCTCGCTCTCGCTCTCGCTCACGCTCTCGCTCTCGCTCTCGCTCTCGCTCTCGCTCTCGCTCTCGCTCTCGCTCACGCTCTCGCTCTCGCTCTCGCTCACGCTCTCGCTCTCGCTCTCGCTCTCGCTCACGCTCTCCCTCTCGCTCACGCTCTCGCTCTCGCTCACGCTCTCGCTCTCGCTCTCGCTCTCGCTCTCGCTCTCGCTCTCGCTCTCGCTCTCGCTCACGCTCTCGCTCTCGCTCACGCTCTCGCTCTCGCTCTCGCTCTCGCTCTCGCTCTCGCTCACGCTCTCGCTCTCGCTCACGCTCTCGCTCTCGCTCACGCTCTCGCTCTCGCTCTCGCTCACGCTCTCGCTCTCGCTCACGCTCTCGCTCTCGCTCTCGCTCTCGCTCTCGCTCTAGCTCTCGCTCACGCTCTCGCTCTCGCTCACGCTCTCGCTCTCGCTCACGCTCTCGCTCTCGCTCACGCTCTCGCTCTCGCTCACGCTCTCGCTCTCGCTCACGCTCTCGCTCTCGCTCTCGCTCTCGCTCTCGCTCTCGCTCTCGCTCTCGCTCTCGCTCTCGCTCTCGCTCTCGCTCACGCTCTCGCTCTCGCTCACGCTCTCGCTCTCGCTCTCGCTCTCGCTCTCGCTCTCGCTCACGCTCTCGCTCTCGCTCACGCTCTCGCTCTCGCTCACGCTCTCGCTCTCGCTCACGCTCTCGCTCTCGCTCACGCTCTCGCTCTCGCTCACGCTCTCGCTCTCGCTCACGCTCTCGCTCTCGCTCTCGCTCTCGCTCACGCTCTCGCTCTCGCTCACGCTCTCGCTCTCGCTCACGCTCTCGCTCTCGCTCACGCTCTCGCTCTCGCTCACGCTCTCGCTCTCGCTCACGCTCTCGCTCTCGCTCACGCTCTCGCTCTCGCTCACGCTCTCGCTCTCGCTCACGCTCTCGCTCTCGCTCACGCTCTCGCTCTCGCTCACGCTCTCGCTCTCGCTCACGCTCTCGCTCTCGCTCACGCTCTCGCTCTCGCTCACGCTCTCGCTCTCGCTCACGCTCTCGCTCTCGCTCTCGCTCTCGCTCACGCTCTCGCTCTCGCTCACGCTCTCGCTCTCGCTCACGCTCTCGCTCTCGCTCACGCTCTCGCTCTCGCTCACGCTCTCGCTCTCGCTCACGCTCTCGCTCTCGCTCACGCTCTCGCTCTCGCTCACGCTCTCGCTCTCGCTCACGCTCTCGCTCTCGCTCACGCTCTCGCTCTCGCTCACGCTCTCGCTCTCGCTCACGCTCTCGCTCTCGCTCACGCTCTCGCTCTCGCTCACGCTCTCGCTCTCGCTCACGCTCTCGCTCTCGCTGATTTAGGAGGCTCAGCACAAGGCTCTTGATTCATGTTTCACTCATGGTGGCTCTTTTTCCCCAAGAGTAATAAAACCCCATTTCTGATTCACAGCTAACGAAATGTCCACACTAAACAGTCCCACATTAGGGTTTATTTGCATGGCCCGATCACACGGGGTATCGTGTTCATTCGTTACATTGTTAGCAAATTATCCAGTCTCCTGGATAGATCACAACCACCTCACATTTGCATTCGCGGGTCTCTATGAATCAGCCTCAACTCAATGGCAATGAATTTTTTAGTTCGGTTAACCCAGTTAGTTGGCGAGAGTTACAGAGATTAAGGCTGGAAGATATCAAGTCATTCACTGCATTGCATTTGGCTGCTTTCAAAAACTAGCCCATGACAACTCCATGGGTCATAGCAGAATATTATTCAATATAGGGCTTAGGTCAAAGGGCACTGGAAATATACTATAACTATCACCGTGGGCTGAAGTACACCAATTATCATGAAATTGGTGCAGGATCAGGCAGAATTTCAGCATTTGTTCTGTTTTGCATGGGATCAGCATGTGTAAGGGCTGACCCAATGACAACTAACTGCAGCATATTGAAGCACTGCGTTAACTGAAATGCATAATCCCTAAAATTAAAGCATTATTGTTCTCACTAAAAGTAAGCACTTCCTTTATTCCCACCCCACCACACCCCGCTTTCTTAGTAGAAGGAGTGAGTGTTCCCTTCTTGCTTATGACATAAAGTAGAAAATTTCCATCCTGGACTTAGATTCAGCATCAGTAAAATCCATCTTATCTGTGCAAATTTCTCTCACCATTCTACTTTTCCAAGATTTCGATTGGGATTTTGATTAATAATGTATCTATTTAATCCTATATACAAGGTGAATAAAATGTGCATGGCTTTAAACCTCTTGAGTTTGCATTGCAGAAAAAAGTAAATCAACTTACATGGACAATTAATGATATGTTACCTTCTTTTGCCATTTGATCATTTCTTGTTTATATGTTTTTCACCAAAACATTGCCAATTTTTCATAGAAATGATCACATCTAGTATTTTTATACGTTGCTCCTTGGCTGCCGGCAGGTGCTCATTCATTCAATAAGTATTGAATAGCTAATAACACGTTAGACCTTGGGGATGAAATCCTGAACAAGACAAAAATGATTTTATTTCTTCTAGTGAAGCTAACCGTATAGTAATAAATTCCAATGACTAAACATTCAATAATAAACCTGGGAACTGAGTATTAAAGTAGGAGAAGTGCAAGTTCTCTGGGAGGAAATAGACCAGGCTAAAAGACAACACACAGCCATCACGTCAATGTCTACTGATAGCAGCCCTATAGCTAGGGCAGGGAGACGTGCCCCGCACGTTTCTGAGACTATAACTTTTTATGGGAGCAGACAGTCTTGCTTTTTTTCCTGGAGTAAGTAGAAAACCCCGTTATCAAGTCGATGCCAACTCCCAACGATGGTATAGGACAGGTAGCACTGCTCTTGCGGGTTTCTAAGACTGTAACTCTTGACGGAGCAGCTGGGGTTACAGTTAGCATCCTGAGGCTGGTGGAAATGTCTCCTTCAACGAGACTGAGACCAAAAGGCTTACAGTCATCCTTGTCACTCTTCCTCCGGGACATGCCATGATCTGTTTGCCAGAAAACCTTGGGGATTCTAACTCTGCAAAAGAGCCAGATTCATCGCTTCTTTTGTCTCTGCCTTCTACCACTTCTACATCATTAATCTCTGATTTCTGCAATAGCCTCCTGCCTGCTCTCCTGCCTCTGCCTTTACAGAAGCATCCACTACATTCAATTCCAAATACACATACCTATTACTCGCTATTATTTACATAATATAAATTTCATTTCTGTCCATATCAATGGAATAAAAGCCATAATCTTTCTACTGGTCTAAGAGATTTCTTTAATTTCTCCTCCACCCCTCTGAAATATTTCTCCCATCACACTAGATCCTGTGATGGGAGGCTCTTCCTGCAGACCTGCCCAGTGCTTCCTTGGGACCCAAGAATGCGGTTCACTCTTTGAAATGGTTTTCTTCTAAGTATCCACTTGACTAGGTCCATTACTTCTTATAGTTCTTTTTCAAATGCCACTTTGTCACTGCTGTGTTTCCTGACAATTGCATAATTACATTTACTTTCTGACCCATCCCAATTCTCCCTGTCTCTCCTGCTTAGCTAATTTTGTCCATAGTACTGAACATCAACTGTCATAGTGTGCAGTTCGTCACGCTCTCGCTCTCGCTCACGCTCTCGCTCTCGCTCACGCTCACGCTCTCGCTCACGCTCACGCTCTCGCTCTCGCTCTCGCTCACGCTCTCGCTCTCGCTCTCGCTCTCGCTCACGCTCTCGCTCTCGCTCTCGCTCTCGCTCACGCTCTCGCTCTCGCTCTCGCTCTCGCTCTCGCTCACGCTCTCGCTCTCGCTCTCGCTCTCGCTCTCGCTCTCGCTCTCGCTCACGCTCTCGCTCTCGCTCACGCTCTCGCTCTCGCTCACGCTCTCGCTCTCGCTCACGCTCTCGCTCTCGCTCTCGCTCTCGCTCACGCTCTCGCTCTCGCTCACGCTCTCGCTCTCGCTCACGCTCTCGCTCTCGCTCACGCTCTCGCTCTCGCTCACGCTCTCGCTCTCGCTCTCGCTCACGCTCTCGCTCTCGCTCACGCTCTCGCTCTCGCTCTCGCTCTCGCTCACGCTCTCGCTCTCGCTCACGCTCTCGCTCTCGCTCACGCTCTCGCTCTCGCTCTCGCTCACGCTCTCGCTCTCGCTCACGCTCTCGCTCTCGCTCACGCTCTCGCTCTCGCTCACGCTCTCGCTCTCGCTCACGCTCTCGCTCTCGCTCACGCTCTCGCTCTCGCTCACGCTCTCGCTCTCGCTGATTTAGGAGGCTCAGCACAAGGCTCTTGATTCATGTTTCACTCATGGTGGCTCTTTTTCCCCAAGAGTAATAAAACCCCATTTCTGATTCACAGCTAACGAAATGTCCACACTAAACAGTCCCACATTAGGGTTTATTTGCATGGCCCGATCACACGGGGTATCGTGTTCATTCGTTACATTGTTAGCAAATTATCCAGTCTCCTGGATAGATCACAACCACCTCACATTTGCATTCGCGGGTCTCTATGAATCAGCCTCAACTCAATGGCAATGAATTTTTTAGTTCGGTTAACCCAGTTAGTTGGCGAGAGTTACAGAGATTAAGGCTGGAAGATATCAAGTCATTCACTGCATTGCATTTGGCTGCTTTCAAAAACTAGCCCATGACAACTCCATGGGTCATAGCAGAATATTATTCAATATAGGGCTTAGGTCAAAGGGCACTGGAAATATACTATAACTATCACCGTGGGCTGAAGTACACCAATTATCATGAAATTGGTGCAGGATCAGGCAGAATTTCAGCATTTGTTCTGTTTTGCATGGGATCAGCATGTGTAAGGGCTGACCCAATGACAACTAACTGCAGCATATTGAAGCACTGCGTTAACTGAAATGCATAATCCCTAAAATTAAAGCATTATTGTTCTCACTAAAAGTAAGCACTTCCTTTATTCCCACCCCACCACACCCCGCTTTCTTAGTAGAAGGAGTGAGTGTTCCCTTCTTGCTTATGACATAAAGTAGAAAATTTCCATCCTGGACTTAGATTCAGCATCAGTAAAATCCATCTTATCTGTGCAAATTTCTCTCACCATTCTACTTTTCCAAGATTTCGATTGGGATTTTGATTAATAATGTATCTATTTAATCCTATATACAAGGTGAATAAAATGTGCATGGCTTTAAACCTCTTGAGTTTGCATTGCAGAAAAAAGTAAATCAACTTACATGGACAATTAATGATATGTTACCTTCTTTTGCCATTTGATCATTTCTTGTTTATATGTTTTTCACCAAAACATTGCCAATTTTTCATAGAAATGATCACATCTAGTATTTTTATACGTTGCTCCTTGGCTGCCGGCAGGTGCTCATTCATTCAATAAGTATTGAATAGCTAATAACACGTTAGACCTTGGGGATGAAATCCTGAACAAGACAAAAATGATTTTATTTCTTCTAGTGAAGCTAACCGTATAGTAATAAATTCCAATGACTAAACATTCAATAATAAACCTGGGAACTGAGTATTAAAGTAGGAGAAGTGCAAGTTCTCTGGGAGGAAATAGACCAGGCTAAAAGACAACACACAGCCATCACGTCAATGTCTACTGATAGCAGCCCTATAGCTAGGGCAGGGAGACGTGCCCCGCACGTTTCTGAGACTATAACTTTTTATGGGAGCAGACAGTCTTGCTTTTTTTCCTGGAGTAAGTAGAAAACCCCGTTATCAAGTCGATGCCAACTCCCAACGATGGTATAGGACAGGTAGCACTGCTCTTGCGGGTTTCTAAGACTGTAACTCTTGACGGAGCAGCTGGGGTTACAGTTAGCATCCTGAGGCTGGTGGAAATGTCTCCTTCAACGAGACTGAGACCAAAAGGCTTACAGTCATCCTTGTCACTCTTCCTCCGGGACATGCCATGATCTGTTTGCCAGAAAACCTTGGGGATTCTAACTCTGCAAAAGAGCCAGATTCATCGCTTCTTTTGTCTCTGCCTTCTACCACTTCTACATCATTAATCTCTGATTTCTGCAATAGCCTCCTGCCTGCTCTCCTGCCTCTGCCTTTACAGAAGCATCCACTACATTCAATTCCAAATACACATACCTATTACTCGCTATTATTTACATAATATAAATTTCATTTCTGTCCATATCAATGGAATAAAAGCCATAATCTTTCTACTGGTCTAAGAGATTTCTTTAATTTCTCCTCCACCCCTCTGAAATATTTCTCCCATCACACTAGATCCTGTGATGGGAGGCTCTTCCTGCAGACCTGCCCAGTGCTTCCTTGGGACCCAAGAATGCGGTTCACTCTTTGAAATGGTTTTCTTCTAAGTATCCACTTGACTAGGTCCATTACTTCTTATAGTTCTTTTTCAAATGCCACTTTGTCACTGCTGTGTTTCCTGACAATTGCATAATTACATTTACTTTCTGACCCATCCCAATTCTCCCTGTCTCTCCTGCTTAGCTAATTTTGTCCATAGTACTGAACATCAACTGTCATAGTGTGCAGTTCGTCACGCTCTCGCTCTCGCTCACGCTCTCGCTCTCGCTCACGCTCACGCTCTCGCTCACGCTCACGCTCTCGCTCTCGCTCTCGCTCTCGCTCACGCTCTCGCTCTCGCTCTCGCTCACGCTCTCGCTCTCGCTCACGCTCTCGCTCTCGCTCACGCTCTCGCTCTCGCTCTCGCTCTCGCTCTCGCTCACGCTCTCGCTCTCGCTCTCGCTCTCGCTCTCGCTCACGCTCTCGCTCTCGCTCTCGCTCTCGCTCTCGCTCTCGCTCTCGCTCACGCTCTCGCTCTCGCTCACGCTCTCGCTCTCGCTCACGCTCTCGCTCTCGCTCTCGCTCTCGCTCACGCTCTCGCTCTCGCTCACGCTCTCGCTCTCGCTCACGCTCTCGCTCACGCTCTCGCTCTCGCTCACGCTCTCGCTCTCGCTCTCGCTCTCGCTCTCGCTCACGCTCTCGCTCTCGCTCTCGCTCACGCTCTCGCTCTCGCTCACGCTCTCGCTCTCGCTCACGCTCACGCTCTCGCTCACGCTCTCGCTCTCGCTCTCGCTCTCGCTCACGCTCTCGCTCTCGCTCTCGCTCTCGCTCTCGCTCTCGCTCTCGCTCACGCTCTCGCTCTCGCTCTCGCTCACGCTCTCGCTCTCGCTCTCGCTCTCGCTCACGCTCTCGCTCTCGCTCACGCTCTCGCTCTCGCTCACGCTCTCGCTCTCGCTCTCGCTCTCGCTCTCGCTCTCGCTCTCGCTCTCGCTCTCGCTCTCGCTCACGCTCTCGCTCTCGCTCACGCTCTCGCTCTCGCTCACGCTCTCGCTCTCGCTCTCGCTCTCGCTCTCGCTCACGCTCTCGCTCTCGCTCACGCTCTCGCTCTCGCTCACGCTCTCGCTCTCGCTCTCGCTCACGCTCTCGCTCTCGCTCACGCTCTCGCTCTCGCTCTCGCTCTCGCTCTCGCTCTCGCTCACGCTCTCGCTCTCGCTCACGCTCTCGCTCTCGCTCACGCTCTCGCTCTCGCTCACGCTCTCGCTCTCGCTCACGCTCTCGCTCTCGCTCACGCTCTCGCTCTCGCTCTCGCTCACGCTCTCGCTCTCGCTCTCGCTCTCGCTCTCGCTCTCGCTCTCGCTCTCGCTCTCGCTCACGCTCTCGCTCTCGCTCTCGCTCTCGCTCTCGCTCTCGCTCACGCTCTCGCTCTCGCTCACGCTCTCGCTCTCGCTCTCGCTCACGCTCTCGCTCTCGCTCACGCTCTCGCTCTCGCTCACGCTCTCGCTCTCGCTCACGCTCTCGCTCTCGCTCACGCTCTCGCTCTCGCTCACGCTCTCGCTCTCGCTCACGCTCTCGCTCTCGCTCACGCTCTCGCTCTCGCTCACGCTCTCGCTCTCGCTCACGCTCTCGCTGATTTAGGAGGCTCAGCACAAGGCTCTTGATTCATGTTTCACTCATGGTGGCTCTTTTTCCCCAAGAGTAATAAAACCCCATTTCTGATTCACAGCTAACGAAATGTCCACACTAAACAGTCCCACATTAGGGTTTATTTGCATGGCCCGATCACACGGGGTATCGTGTTCATTCGTTACATTGTTAGCAAATTATCCAGTCTCCTGGATAGATCACAACCACCTCACATTTGCATTCGCGGGTCTCTATGAATCAGCCTCAACTCAATGGCAATGAATTTTTTAGTTCGGTTAACCCAGTTAGTTGGCGAGAGTTACAGAGATTAAGGCTGGAAGATATCAAGTCATTCACTGCATTGCATTTGGCTGCTTTCAAAAACTAGCCCATGACAACTCCATGGGTCATAGCAGAATATTATTCAATATAGGGCTTAGGTCAAAGGGCACTGGAAATATACTATAACTATCACCGTGGGCTGAAGTACACCAATTATCATGAAATTGGTGCAGGATCAGGCAGAATTTCAGCATTTGTTCTGTTTTGCATGGGATCAGCATGTGTAAGGGCTGACCCAATGACAACTAACTGCAGCATATTGAAGCACTGCGTTAACTGAAATGCATAATCCCTAAAATTAAAGCATTATTGTTCTCACTAAAAGTAAGCACTTCCTTTATTCCCACCCCACCACACCCCGCTTTCTTAGTAGAAGGAGTGAGTGTTCCCTTCTTGCTTATGACATAAAGTAGAAAATTTCCATCCTGGACTTAGATTCAGCATCAGTAAAATCCATCTTATCTGTGCAAATTTCTCTCACCATTCTACTTTTCCAAGATTTCGATTGGGATTTTGATTAATAATGTATCTATTTAATCCTATATACAAGGTGAATAAAATGTGCATGGCTTTAAACCTCTTGAGTTTGCATTGCAGAAAAAAGTAAATCAACTTACATGGACAATTAATGATATGTTACCTTCTTTTGCCATTTGATCATTTCTTGTTTATATGTTTTTCACCAAAACATTGCCAATTTTTCATAGAAATGATCACATCTAGTATTTTTATACGTTGCTCCTTGGCTGCCGGCAGGTGCTCATTCATTCAATAAGTATTGAATAGCTAATAACACGTTAGACCTTGGGGATGAAATCCTGAACAAGACAAAAATGATTTTATTTCTTCTAGTGAAGCTAACCGTATAGTAATAAATTCCAATGACTAAACATTCAATAATAAACCTGGGAACTGAGTATTAAAGTAGGAGAAGTGCAAGTTCTCTGGGAGGAAATAGACCAGGCTAAAAGACAACACACAGCCATCACGTCAATGTCTACTGATAGCAGCCCTATAGCTAGGGCAGGGAGACGTGCCCCGCACGTTTCTGAGACTATAACTTTTTATGGGAGCAGACAGTCTTGCTTTTTTTCCTGGAGTAAGTAGAAAACCCCGTTATCAAGTCGATGCCAACTCCCAACGATGGTATAGGACAGGTAGCACTGCTCTTGCGGGTTTCTAAGACTGTAACTCTTGACGGAGCAGCTGGGGTTACAGTTAGCATCCTGAGGCTGGTGGAAATGTCTCCTTCAACGAGACTGAGACCAAAAGGCTTACAGTCATCCTTGTCACTCTTCCTCCGGGACATGCCATGATCTGTTTGCCAGAAAACCTTGGGGATTCTAACTCTGCAAAAGAGCCAGATTCATCGCTTCTTTTGTCTCTGCCTTCTACCACTTCTACATCATTAATCTCTGATTTCTGCAATAGCCTCCTGCCTGCTCTCCTGCCTCTGCCTTTACAGAAGCATCCACTACATTCAATTCCAAATACACATACCTATTACTCGCTATTATTTACATAATATAAATTTCATTTCTGTCCATATCAATGGAATAAAAGCCATAATCTTTCTACTGGTCTAAGAGATTTCTTTAATTTCTCCTCCACCCCTCTGAAATATTTCTCCCATCACACTAGATCCTGTGATGGGAGGCTCTTCCTGCAGACCTGCCCAGTGCTTCCTTGGGACCCAAGAATGCGGTTCACTCTTTGAAATGGTTTTCTTCTAAGTATCCACTTGACTAGGTCCATTACTTCTTATAGTTCTTTTTCAAATGCCACTTTGTCACTGCTGTGTTTTCTGACAATTGCATAATTACATTTACTTTCTGACCCATCCCAATTCTCCCTGTCTCTCCTGCTTAGCTAATTTTGTCCATAGTACTGAACATCAACTGTCATAGTGTGCAGTTCGTCACGCTCTCGCTCTCGCTCACGCTCACGCTCTCGCTCACGCTCACGCTCTCGCTCTCGCTCACGCTCTCGCTCACGCTCTCGCTCTCGCTCACGCTCTCGCTCTCGCTCACGCTCTCGCTCTCGCTCTCGCTCTCGCTCACGCTCTCGCTCTCGCTCTCGCTCTCGCTCTCGCTCTCGCTCTCGCTCTCGCTCTCGCTCACGCTCTCGCTCTCGCTCACGCTCTCGCTCTCGCTCTCGCTCACGCTCTCGCTCTCGCTCACGCTCTCGCTCTCGCTCACGCTCTCGCTCTCGCTCACGCTCTCGCTCTCGCTCACGCTCTCGCTCTCGCTCACGCTCTCGCTCTCGCTCACGCTCTCGCTCTCGCTCACGCTCTCGCTCTCGCTCACGCTCTCGCTCTCGCTCACGCTCTCGCTCTCGCTCACGCTCTCGCTCTCGCTCTCGCTCTCGCTCACGCTCACGCTCTCGCTCTCGCTCTCGCTCTCGCTCACGCTCTCGCTCTCGCTCACGCTCTCGCTCTCGCTCACGCTCTCGCTCTCGCTCTCGCTCTCGCTCTCGCTCTCGCTCTCGCTCTCGCTCACGCTCTCGCTCACGCTCTCGCTCTCGCTCTCGCTCTCGCTCTCGCTCTCGCTCTCGCTCTCGCTCTCGCTCACGCTCTCGCTCTCGCTCTCGCTCACGCTCTCGCTCTCGCTCACGCTCTCGCTCTCGCTCACGCTCTCGCTCTCGCTCACGCTCTCGCTCTCGCTCACGCTCTCGCTCACGCTCTCGCTCTCGCTCACGCTCTCGCTCTCGCTCTCGCTCACGCTCTCGCTCTCGCTCACGCTCTCGCTCTCGCTCACGCTCTCGCTCTCGCTCACGCTCTCGCTCTCGCTCACGCTCTCGCTCTCGCTCACGCTCTCGCTCTCGCTCACGCTCTCGCTCACGCTCTCGCTCTCGCTCTCGCTCTCGCTCTCGCTCTCGCTCTCGCTCTCGCTCTCGCTCTCGCTCTCGCTCTCGCTCACGCTCTCGCTCTCGCTCACGCTCTCGCTCACGCTCACGCTCTCGCTCACGCTCTCGCTCTCGCTCACGCTCTCGCTCTCGCTCACGCTCTCGCTCTCGCTCACGCTCTCGCTCTCGCTCACGCTCTCGCTCTCGCTCACGCTCTCGCTCTCGCTCTCGCTCTCGCTCTCGCTCTCGCTCTCGCTCTCGCTCTCGCTCTCGCTCACGCTCTCGCTCTCGCTCTCGCTCTCGCTCACGCTCTCGCTCTCGCTCACGCTCTCGCTCTCGCTCACGCTCTCGCTCTCGCTCACGCTCTCGCTCTCGCTCACGCTCTCGCTCTCGCTCACGCTCTCGCTCTCGCTCACGCTCTCGCTCTCGCTCACGCTCTCGCTCTCGCTCACGCTCTCGCTCTCGCTCACGCTCTCGCTCTCGCTCACGCTCTCGCTCTCGCTCACGCTCTCGCTCTCGCTCACGCTCTCGCTCTCGCTCACGCTCTCGCTCTCGCTCACGCTCTCGCTCTCGCTCACGCTCTCGCTCTCGCTCACGCTCTCGCTCTCGCTCACGCTCTCGCTCTCGCTCACGCTCTCGCTCTCGCTCACGCTCTCGCTCTCGCTCACGCTCTCGCTCTCGCTCACGCTCTCGCTCTCGCTCACGCTCTCGCTCTCGCTCACGCTCTCGCTCTCGCTCACGCTCTCGCTCTCGCTCACGCTCTCGCTCTCGCTCACGCTCTCGCTCACGCTCTCGCTCTCGCTCACGCTCTCGCTCTCGCTCACGCTCTCGCTCTCGCTCACGCTCTCGCTCTCGCTCTCGCTCACGCTCTCGCTCTCGCTCACGCTCTCGCTCTCGCTCACGCTCTCGCTCTCGCTCACCCTCTCGCTCTCGCTCACGCTCTCGCTCTCGCTCACGCTCTCGCTCTCGCTCACGCTCTCGCTCTCGCTCACGCTCTCGCTCTCGCTCACGCTCTCGCTCTCGCTCACGCTCTCGCTCTCGCTCACGCTCTCGCTCTCGCTCACGCTCTCGCTCTCGCTCACGCTCTCGCTGATTTAGGAGGCTCAGCACAAGGCTCTTGATTCATGTTTCACTCATGGTGGCTCTTTTTCCCCAAGAGTAATAAAACCCCATTTCTGATTCACAGCTAACGAAATGTCCACACTAAACAGTCCCACATTAGGGTTTATTTGCATGGCCCGATCACACGGGGTATCGTGTTCATTCGTTACATTGTTAGCAAATTATCCAGTCTCCTGGATAGATCACAACCACCTCACATTTGCATTCGCGGGTCTCTATGAATCAGCCTCAACTCAATGGCAATGAATTTTTTAGTTCGGTTAACCCAGTTAGTTGGCGAGAGTTACAGAGATTAAGGCTGGAAGATATCAAGTCATTCACTGCATTGCATTTGGCTGCTTTCAAAAACTAGCCCATGACAACTCCATGGGTCATAGCAGAATATTATTCAATATAGGGCTTAGGTCAAAGGGCACTGGAAATATACTATAACTATCACCGTGGGCTGAAGTACACCAATTATCATGAAATTGGTGCAGGATCAGGCAGAATTTCAGCATTTGTTCTGTTTTGCATGGGATCAGCATGTGTAAGGGCTGACCCAATGACAACTAACTGCAGCATATTGAAGCACTGCGTTAACTGAAATGCATAATCCCTAAAATTAAAGCATTATTGTTCTCACTAAAAGTAAGCACTTCCTTTATTCCCACCCCACCACACCCCGCTTTCTTAGTAGAAGGAGTGAGTGTTCCCTTCTTGCTTATGACATAAAGTAGAAAATTTCCATCCTGGACTTAGATTCAGCATCAGTAAAATCCATCTTATCTGTGCAAATTTCTCTCACCATTCTACTTTTCCAAGATTTCGATTGGGATTTTGATTAATAATGTATCTATTTAATCCTATATACAAGGTGAATAAAATGTGCATGGCTTTAAACCTCTTGAGTTTGCATTGCAGAAAAAAGTAAATCAACTTACATGGACAATTAATGATATGTTACCTTCTTTTGCCATTTGATCATTTCTTGTTTATATGTTTTTCACCAAAACATTGCCAATTTTTCATAGAAATGATCACATCTAGTATTTTTATACGTTGCTCCTTGGCTGCCGGCAGGTGCTCATTCATTCAATAAGTATTGAATAGCTAATAACACGTTAGACCTTGGGGATGAAATCCTGAACAAGACAAAAATGATTTTATTTCTTCTAGTGAAGCTAACCGTATAGTAATAAATTCCAATGACTAAACATTCAATAATAAACCTGGGAACTGAGTATTAAAGTAGGAGAAGTGCAAGTTCTCTGGGAGGAAATAGACCAGGCTAAAAGACAACACACAGCCATCACGTCAATGTCTACTGATAGCAGCCCTATAGCTAGGGCAGGGAGACGTGCCCCGCACGTTTCTGAGACTATAACTTTTTATGGGAGCAGACAGTCTTGCTTTTTTTCCTGGAGTAAGTAGAAAACCCCGTTATCAAGTCGATGCCAACTCCCAACGATGGTATAGGACAGGTAGCACTGCTCTTGCGGGTTTCTAAGACTGTAACTCTTGACGGAGCAGCTGGGGTTACAGTTAGCATCCTGAGGCTGGTGGAAATGTCTCCTTCAACGAGACTGAGACCAAAAGGCTTACAGTCATCCTTGTCACTCTTCCTCCGGGACATGCCATGATCTGTTTGCCAGAAAACCTTGGGGATTCTAACTCTGCAAAAGAGCCAGATTCATCGCTTCTTTTGTCTCTGCCTTCTACCACTTCTACATCATTAATCTCTGATTTCTGCAATAGCCTCCTGCCTGCTCTCCTGCCTCTGCCTTTACAGAAGCATCCACTACATTCAATTCCAAATACACATACCTATTACTCGCTATTATTTACATAATATAAATTTCATTTCTGTCCATATCAATGGAATAAAAGCCATAATCTTTCTACTGGTCTAAGAGATTTCTTTAATTTCTCCTCCACCCCTCTGAAATATTTCTCCCATCACACTAGATCCTGTGATGGGAGGCTCTTCCTGCAGACCTGCCCAGTGCTTCCTTGGGACCCAAGAATGCGGTTCACTCTTTGAAATGGTTTTCTTCTAAGTATCCACTTGACTAGGTCCATTACTTCTTATAGTTCTTTTTCAAATGCCACTTTGTCACTGCTGTGTTTCCTGACAATTGCATAATTACATTTACTTTCTGACCCATCCCAATTCTCCCTGTCTCTCCTGCTTAGCTAATTTTGTCCATAGTACTGAACATCAACTGTCATAGTGTGCAGTTCGTCACGCTCTCGCTCTCGCTCACGCTCTCGCTCTCGCTCACGCTCACGCTCTCGCTCACGCTCACGCTCTCGCTCTCGCTCTCGCTCTCGCTCACGCTCTCGCTCTCGCTCTCGCTCTCGCTCACGCTCTCGCTCTCGCTCTCGCTCTCGCTCACGCTCTCGCTCTCGCTCTCGCTCTCGCTCTCGCTCTCGCTCACGCTCTCGCTCTCGCTCTCGCTCTCGCTCTCGCTCTCGCTCTCGCTCTCGCTCTCGCTCACGCTCTCGCTCTCGCTCACGCTCTCGCTCTCGCTCTCGCTCTCGCTCTCGCTCACGCTCTCGCTCTCGCTCACGCTCTCGCTCTCGCTCACGCTCTCGCTCTCGCTCACGCTCACGCTCTCGCTCTCGCTCACGCTCTCGCTCTCGCTCACGCTCTCGCTCTCGCTCTCGCTCTCGCTCACGCTCTCGCTCTCGCTCACGCTCTCGCTCTCGCTCACGCTCTCGCTCTCGCTCACGCTCTCGCTCTCGCTCACGCTCTCGCTCTCGCTCACGCTCTCGCTCTCGCTCACGCTCTCGCTCTCGCTCACGCTCTCGCTCTCGCTCACGCTCTCGCTCTCGCTCACGCTCTCGCTCTCGCTCACGCTCTCGCTCTCGCTCACGCTCTCGCTCTCGCTCACGCTCTCGCTCTCGCTCACGCTCTCGCTCTCGCTCACGCTCTCGCTCTCGCTGATTTAGGAGGCTCAGCACAAGGCTCTTGATTCATGTTTCACTCATGGTGGCTCTTTTTCCCCAAGAGTAATAAAACCCCATTTCTGATTCACAGCTAACGAAATGTCCACACTAAACAGTCCCACATTAGGGTTTATTTGCATGGCCCGATCACACGGGGTATCGTGTTCATTCGTTACATTGTTAGCAAATTATCCAGTCTCCTGGATAGATCACAACCACCTCACATTTGCATTCGCGGGTCTCTATGAATCAGCCTCAACTCAATGGCAATGAATTTTTTAGTTCGGTTAACCCAGTTAGTTGGCGAGAGTTACAGAGATTAAGGCTGGAAGATATCAAGTCATTCACTGCATTGCATTTGGCTGCTTTCAAAAACTAGCCCATGACAACTCCATGGGTCATAGCAGAATATTATTCAATATAGGGCTTAGGTCAAAGGGCACTGGAAATATACTATAACTATCACCGTGGGCTGAAGTACACCAATTATCATGAAATTGGTGCAGGATCAGGCAGAATTTCAGCATTTGTTCTGTTTTGCATGGGATCAGCATGTGTAAGGGCTGACCCAATGACAACTAACTGCAGCATATTGAAGCACTGCGTTAACTGAAATGCATAATCCCTAAAATTAAAGCATTATTGTTCTCACTAAAAGTAAGCACTTCCTTTATTCCCACCCCACCACACCCCGCTTTCTTAGTAGAAGGAGTGAGTGTTCCCTTCTTGCTTATGACATAAAGTAGAAAATTTCCATCCTGGACTTAGATTCAGCATCAGTAAAATCCATCTTATCTGTGCAAATTTCTCTCACCATTCTACTTTTCCAAGATTTCGATTGGGATTTTGATTAATAATGTATCTATTTAATCCTATATACAAGGTGAATAAAATGTGCATGGCTTTAAACCTCTTGAGTTTGCATTGCAGAAAAAAGTAAATCAACTTACATGGACAATTAATGATATGTTACCTTCTTTTGCCATTTGATCATTTCTTGTTTATATGTTTTTCACCAAAACATTGCCAATTTTTCATAGAAATGATCACATCTAGTATTTTTATACGTTGCTCCTTGGCTGCCGGCAGGTGCTCATTCATTCAATAAGTATTGAATAGCTAATAACACGTTAGACCTTGGGGATGAAATCCTGAACAAGACAAAAATGATTTTATTTCTTCTAGTGAAGCTAACCGTATAGTAATAAATTCCAATGACTAAACATTCAATAATAAACCTGGGAACTGAGTATTAAAGTAGGAGAAGTGCAAGTTCTCTGGGAGGAAATAGACCAGGCTAAAAGACAACACACAGCCATCACGTCAATGTCTACTGATAGCAGCCCTATAGCTAGGGCAGGGAGACGTGCCCCGCACGTTTCTGAGACTATAACTTTTTATGGGAGCAGACAGTCTTGCTTTTTTTCCTGGAGTAAGTAGAAAACCCCGTTATCAAGTCGATGCCAACTCCCAACGATGGTATAGGACAGGTAGCACTGCTCTTGCGGGTTTCTAAGACTGTAACTCTTGACGGAGCAGCTGGGGTTACAGTTAGCATCCTGAGGCTGGTGGAAATGTCTCCTTCAACGAGACTGAGACCAAAAGGCTTACAGTCATCCTTGTCACTCTTCCTCCGGGACATGCCATGATCTGTTTGCCAGAAAACCTTGGGGATTCTAACTCTGCAAAAGAGCCAGATTCATCGCTTCTTTTGTCTCTGCCTTCTACCACTTCTACATCATTAATCTCTGATTTCTGCAATAGCCTCCTGCCTGCTCTCCTGCCTCTGCCTTTACAGAAGCATCCACTACATTCAATTCCAAATACACATACCTATTACTCGCTATTATTTACATAATATAAATTTCATTTCTGTCCATATCAATGGAATAAAAGCCATAATCTTTCTACTGGTCTAAGAGATTTCTTTAATTTCTCCTCCACCCCTCTGAAATATTTCTCCCATCACACTAGATCCTGTGATGGGAGGCTCTTCCTGCAGACCTGCCCAGTGCTTCCTTGGGACCCAAGAATGCGGTTCACTCTTTGAAATGGTTTTCTTCTAAGTATCCACTTGACTAGGTCCATTACTTCTTATAGTTCTTTTTCAAATGCCACTTTGTCACTGCTGTGTTTCCTGACAATTGCATAATTACATTTACTTTCTGACCCATCCCAATTCTCCCTGTCTCTCCTGCTTAGCTAATTTTGTCCATAGTACTGAACATCAACTGTCATAGTGTGCAGTTCGTCACGCTCTCGCTCTCGCTCACGCTCTCGCTCTCGCTCACGCTCACGCTCTCGCTCACGCTCACGCTCTCGCTCTCGCTCTCGCTCTCGCTCACGCTCTCGCTCTCGCTCTCGCTCACGCTCTCGCTCTCGCTCACGCTCTCGCTCTCGCTCACGCTCTCGCTCTCGCTCTCGCTCTCGCTCTCGCTCACGCTCTCGCTCTCGCTCTCGCTCTCGCTCTCGCTCACGCTCTCGCTCTCGCTCTCGCTCTCGCTCTCGCTCTCGCTCTCGCTCTCGCTCACGCTCTCGCTCTCGCTCACGCTCTCGCTCTCGCTCACGCTCTCGCTCTCGCTCACGCTCTCGCTCACGCTCTCGCTCTCGCTCACGCTCTCGCTCTCGCTCACGCTCTCGCTCTCGCTCACGCTCTCGCTCTCGCTCACGCTCTCGCTCTCGCTCACGCTCTCGCTCTCGCTCACGCTCTCGCTCTCGCTCACGCTCTCGCTCTCGCTCACGCTCTCGCTCACGCTCTCGCTCTCGCTCACGCTCTCGCTCTCGCTCTCGCTCTCGCTCTCGCTCTCGCTCACGCTCTCGCTCTCGCTCTCGCTCTCGCTCACGCTCTCGCTCTCGCTCACGCTCTCGCTCTCGCTCACGCTCACGCTCTCGCTCACGCTCTCGCTCTCGCTCTCGCTCACGTTCTCGCTCTCGCTCTCGCTCTCGCTCTCGCTCTCGCTCACGCTCTCGCTCACGCTCACGCTCTCGCTCTCGCTCACGCTCTCGCTCTCGCTCTCGCTCTCGCTCACGCTCTCGCTCTCGCTCTCGCTCTCGCTCTCGCTCTCGCTCTCGCTCTCGCTCTCGCTCTCGCTCTCGCTCACGCTCTCGCTCTCGCTCACGCTCTCGCTCTCGCTCACGCTCTCGCTCTCGCTCACGCTCTCGCTCTCGCTCTCGCTCTCGCTCTCGCTCTCGCTCTCGCTCTCGCTCACGCTCTCGCTCTCGCTCACGCTCTCGCTCTCGCTCACGCTCTCGCTCTCGCTCACGCTCTCGCTCTCGCTCACGCTCTCGCTCTCGCTCACGCTCTCGCTCTCGCTCACGCTCTCGCTCTCGCTCACGCTCTCGCTCTCGCTCACCCTCTCGCTCTCGCTCACGCTCTCGCTCTCGCTCACGCTCTCGCTCTCGCTCACGCTCTCGCTCTCGCTCACGCTCTCGCTCTCGCTCACGCTCTCGCTCTCGCTCACGCTCTCGCTCTCGCTCACGCTCTCGCTCTCGCTCACGCTCTCGCTCTCGCTCACGCTCTCGCTCTCGCTCACGCTCTCGCTCTCGCTCACGCTCTCGCTGATTTAGGAGGCTCAGCACAAGGCTCTTGATTCATGTTTCACTCATGGTGGCTCTTTTTCCCCAAGAGTAATAAAACCCCATTTCTGATTCACAGCTAACGAAATGTCCACACTAAACAGTCCCACATTAGGGTTTATTTGCATGGCCCGATCACACGGGGTATCGTGTTCATTCGTTACATTGTTAGCAAATTATCCAGTCTCCTGGATAGATCACAACCACCTCACATTTGCATTCGCGGGTCTCTATGAATCAGCCTCAACTCAATGGCAATGAATTTTTTAGTTCGGTTAACCCAGTTAGTTGGCGAGAGTTACAGAGATTAAGGCTGGAAGATATCAAGTCATTCACTGCATTGCATTTGGCTGCTTTCAAAAACTAGCCCATGACAACTCCATGGGTCATAGCAGAATATTATTCAATATAGGGCTTAGGTCAAAGGGCACTG
>NW_027459509.1:95000-105000 GCF_050624435.1 Tenrec ecaudatus
TGGGAACTGAGTATTAAAGTAGGAGAAGTGCAAGTTCTCTGGGAGGAAATAGACCAGGCTAAAAGACAACACACAGCCATCACGTCAATGTCTACTGATAGCAGCCCTATAGCTAGGGCAGGGAGACGTGCCCCGCACGTTTCTGAGACTATAACTTTTTATGGGAGCAGACAGTCTTGCTTTTTTTCCTGGAGTAAGTAGAAAACCCCGTTATCAAGTCGATGCCAACTCCCAACGATGGTATAGGACAGGTAGCACTGCTCTTGCGGGTTTCTAAGACTGTAACTCTTGACGGAGCAGCTGGGGTTACAGTTAGCATCCTGAGGCTGGTGGAAATGTCTCCTTCAACGAGACTGAGACCAAAAGGCTTACAGTCATCCTTGTCACTCTTCCTCCGGGACATGCCATGATCTGTTTGCCAGAAAACCTTGGGGATTCTAACTCTGCAAAAGAGCCAGATTCATCGCTTCTTTTGTCTCTGCCTTCTACCACTTCTACATCATTAATCTCTGATTTCTGCAATAGCCTCCTGCCTGCTCTCCTGCCTCTGCCTTTACAGAAGCATCCACTACATTCAATTCCAAATACACATACCTATTACTCGCTATTATTTACATAATATAAATTTCATTTCTGTCCATATCAATGGAATAAAAGCCATAATCTTTCTACTGGTCTAAGAGATTTCTTTAATTTCTCCTCCACCCCTCTGAAATATTTCTCCCATCACACTAGATCCTGTGATGGGAGGCTCTTCCTGCAGACCTGCCCAGTGCTTCCTTGGGACCCAAGAATGCGGTTCACTCTTTGAAATGGTTTTCTTCTAAGTATCCACTTGACTAGGTCCATTACTTCTTATAGTTCTTTTTCAAATGCCACTTTGTCACTGCTGTGTTTCCTGACAATTGCATAATTACATTTACTTTCTGACCCATCCCAATTCTCCCTGTCTCTCCTGCTTAGCTAATTTTGTCCATAGTACTGAACATCAACTGTCATAGTGTGCAGTTCGTCACGCTCTCGCTCTCGCTCACGCTCTCGCTCTCGCTCACGCTCACGCTCTCGCTCACGCTCACGCTCTCGCTCTCGCTCTCGCTCTCGCTCACGCTCTCGCTCTCGCTCTCGCTCTCGCTCACGCTCTCGCTCTCGCTCTCGCTCTCGCTCACGCTCTCGCTCTCGCTCTCGCTCTCGCTCTCGCTCTCGCTCACGCTCTCGCTCTCGCTCTCGCTCTCGCTCTCGCTCTCGCTCTCGCTCACGCTCTCGCTCTCGCTCACGCTCTCGCTCTCGCTCACGCTCTCGCTCTCGCTCACGCTCTCGCTCTCGCTCTCGCGCTCGCTCTCGCTCACGCTCTCGCTCTCGCTCACGCTCTCGCTCTCGCTCACGCTCTCGCTCTCGCTCACGCTCTCGCTCTCGCTCACGCTCTCGCTCTCGCTCTCGCTCTCGCTCACGCTCTCGCTCTCGCTCACGCTCTCGCTCTCGCTCACGCTCTCGCTCTCGCTCACGCTCTCGCTCTCGCTCACGCTCTCGCTCTCGCTCACGCTCTCGCTCTCGCTCACGCTCTCGCTCTCGCTCACGCTCTCGCTCTCGCTCTCGCTCTCGCTCACGCTCTCGCTCTCGCTCACGCTCTCGCTCTCGCTCACGCTCTCGCTCTCGCTCACGCTCTCGCTCTCGCTCACGCTCTCGCTCTCGCTCACGCTCTCGCTCTCGCTCACCCTCTCGCTCTCGCTCACGCTCTCGCTCTCGCTCACGCTCTCGCTCTCGCTCACGCTCTCGCTCTCGCTCACGCTCTCGCTCTCGCTCACGCTCTCGCTCTCGCTCACGCTCTCGCTCTCGCTCACGCTCTCGCTCTCGCTCACGCTCTCGCTCTCGCTCACGCTCTCGCTCTCGCTCACGCTCTCGCTCTCGCTGATTTAGGAGGCTCAGCACAAGGCTCTTGATTCATGTTTCACTCATGGTGGCTCTTTTTCCCCAAGAGTAATAAAACCCCATTTCTGATTCACAGCTAACGAAATGTCCACACTAAACAGTCCCACATTAGGGTTTATTTGCATGGCCCGATCACACGGGGTATCGTGTTCATTCGTTACATTGTTAGCAAATTATCCAGTCTCCTGGATAGATCACAACCACCTCACATTTGCATTCGCGGGTCTCTATGAATCAGCCTCAACTCAATGGCAATGAATTTTTTAGTTCGGTTAACCCAGTTAGTTGGCGAGAGTTACAGAGATTAAGGCTGGAAGATATCAAGTCATTCACTGCATTGCATTTGGCTGCTTTCAAAAACTAGCCCATGACAACTCCATGGGTCATAGCAGAATATTATTCAATATAGGGCTTAGGTCAAAGGGCACTGGAAATATACTATAACTATCACCGTGGGCTGAAGTACACCAATTATCATGAAATTGGTGCAGGATCAGGCAGAATTTCAGCATTTGTTCTGTTTTGCATGGGATCAGCATGTGTAAGGGCTGACCCAATGACAACTAACTGCAGCATATTGAAGCACTGCGTTAACTGAAATGCATAATCCCTAAAATTAAAGCATTATTGTTCTCACTAAAAGTAAGCACTTCCTTTATTCCCACCCCACCACACCCCGCTTTCTTAGTAGAAGGAGTGAGTGTTCCCTTCTTGCTTATGACATAAAGTAGAAAATTTCCATCCTGGACTTAGATTCAGCATCAGTAAAATCCATCTTATCTGTGCAAATTTCTCTCACCATTCTACTTTTCCAAGATTTCGATTGGGATTTTGATTAATAATGTATCTATTTAATCCTATATACAAGGTGAATAAAATGTGCATGGCTTTAAACCTCTTGAGTTTGCATTGCAGAAAAAAGTAAATCAACTTACATGGACAATTAATGATATGTTACCTTCTTTTGCCATTTGATCATTTCTTGTTTATATGTTTTTCACCAAAACATTGCCAATTTTTCATAGAAATGATCACATCTAGTATTTTTATACGTTGCTCCTTGGCTGCCGGCAGGTGCTCATTCATTCAATAAGTATTGAATAGCTAATAACACGTTAGACCTTGGGGATGAAATCCTGAACAAGACAAAAATGATTTTATTTCTTCTAGTGAAGCTAACCGTATAGTAATAAATTCCAATGACTAAACATTCAATAATAAACCTGGGAACTGAGTATTAAAGTAGGAGAAGTGCAAGTTCTCTGGGAGGAAATAGACCAGGCTAAAAGACAACACACAGCCATCACGTCAATGTCTACTGATAGCAGCCCTATAGCTAGGGCAGGGAGACGTGCCCCGCACGTTTCTGAGACTATAACTTTTTATGGGAGCAGACAGTCTTGCTTTTTTTCCTGGAGTAAGTAGAAAACCCCGTTATCAAGTCGATGCCAACTCCCAACGATGGTATAGGACAGGTAGCACTGCTCTTGCGGGTTTCTAAGACTGTAACTCTTGACGGAGCAGCTGGGGTTACAGTTAGCATCCTGAGGCTGGTGGAAATGTCTCCTTCAACGAGACTGAGACCAAAAGGCTTACAGTCATCCTTGTCACTCTTCCTCCGGGACATGCCATGATCTGTTTGCCAGAAAACCTTGGGGATTCTAACTCTGCAAAAGAGCCAGATTCATCGCTTCTTTTGTCTCTGCCTTCTACCACTTCTACATCATTAATCTCTGATTTCTGCAATAGCCTCCTGCCTGCTCTCCTGCCTCTGCCTTTACAGAAGCATCCACTACATTCAATTCCAAATACACATACCTATTACTCGCTATTATTTACATAATATAAATTTCATTTCTGTCCATATCAATGGAATAAAAGCCATAATCTTTCTACTGGTCTAAGAGATTTCTTTAATTTCTCCTCCACCCCTCTGAAATATTTCTCCCATCACACTAGATCCTGTGATGGGAGGCTCTTCCTGCAGACCTGCCCAGTGCTTCCTTGGGACCCAAGAATGCGGTTCACTCTTTGAAATGGTTTTCTTCTAAGTATCCACTTGACTAGGTCCATTACTTCTTATAGTTCTTTTTCAAATGCCACTTTGTCACTGCTGTGTTTTCTGACAATTGCATAATTACATTTACTTTCTGACCCATCCCAATTCTCCCTGTCTCTCCTGCTTAGCTAATTTTGTCCATAGTACTGAACATCAACTGTCATAGTGTGCAGTTCGTCACGCTCTCGCTCTCGCTCACGCTCACGCTCTCGCTCACGCTCACGCTCTCGCTCTCGCTCTCGCTCACGCTCTCGCTCACGCTCTCGCTCTCGCTCACGCTCTCGCTCTCGCTCACGCTCTCGCTCTCGCTCACGCTCTCGCTCTCGCTCTCGCTCTCGCTCTCGCTCACGCTCTCGCTCTCGCTCTCGCTCTCGCTCTCGCTCTCGCTCTCGCTCTCGCTCTCGCTCACGCTCTCGCTCTCGCTCACGCTCTCGCTCTCGCTCTCGCTCACGCTCTCGCTCTCGCTCACGCTCTCGCTCTCGCTCACGCTCTCGCTCTCGCTCACGCTCTCGCTCTCGCTCACGCTCTCGCTCTCGCTCACGCTCTCGCTCTCGCTCACGCTCTCGCTCTCGCTCACGCTCACGCTCTCGCTCTCGCTCTCGCTCTCGCTCACGCTCTCGCTCTCGCTCTCGCTCTCGCTCTCGCTCTCGCTCACGCTCTCGCTCTCGCTCTCGCTCTCGCTCTCGCTCTCGCTCTCGCTCTCGCTCTCGCTCACGCTCTCGCTCTCGCTCACGCTCTCGCTCTCGCTCACGCTCTCGCTCTCGCTCACGCTCTCGCTCTCGCTCTCGCGCTCGCTCTCGCTCACGCTCTCGCTCTCGCTCACGCTCTCGCTCTCGCTCACGCTCTCGCTCTCGCTCACGCTCTCGCTCTCGCTGATTTAGGAGGCTCAGCACAAGGCTCTTGATTCATGTTTCACTCATGGTGGCTCTTTTTCCCCAAGAGTAATAAAACCCCATTTCTGATTCACAGCTAACGAAATGTCCACACTAAACAGTCCCACATTAGGGTTTATTTGCATGGCCCGATCACACGGGGTATCGTGTTCATTCGTTACATTGTTAGCAAATTATCCAGTCTCCTGGATAGATCACAACCACCTCACATTTGCATTCGCGGGTCTCTATGAATCAGCCTCAACTCAATGGCAATGAATTTTTTAGTTCGGTTAACCCAGTTAGTTGGCGAGAGTTACAGAGATTAAGGCTGGAAGATATCAAGTCATTCACTGCATTGCATTTGGCTGCTTTCAAAAACTAGCCCATGACAACTCCATGGGTCATAGCAGAATATTATTCAATATAGGGCTTAGGTCAAAGGGCACTGGAAATATACTATAACTATCACCGTGGGCTGAAGTACACCAATTATCATGAAATTGGTGCAGGATCAGGCAGAATTTCAGCATTTGTTCTGTTTTGCATGGGATCAGCATGTGTAAGGGCTGACCCAATGACAACTAACTGCAGCATATTGAAGCACTGCGTTAACTGAAATGCATAATCCCTAAAATTAAAGCATTATTGTTCTCACTAAAAGTAAGCACTTCCTTTATTCCCACCCCACCACACCCCGCTTTCTTAGTAGAAGGAGTGAGTGTTCCCTTCTTGCTTATGACATAAAGTAGAAAATTTCCATCCTGGACTTAGATTCAGCATCAGTAAAATCCATCTTATCTGTGCAAATTTCTCTCACCATTCTACTTTTCCAAGATTTCGATTGGGATTTTGATTAATAATGTATCTATTTAATCCTATATACAAGGTGAATAAAATGTGCATGGCTTTAAACCTCTTGAGTTTGCATTGCAGAAAAAAGTAAATCAACTTACATGGACAATTAATGATATGTTACCTTCTTTTGCCATTTGATCATTTCTTGTTTATATGTTTTTCACCAAAACATTGCCAATTTTTCATAGAAATGATCACATCTAGTATTTTTATACGTTGCTCCTTGGCTGCCGGCAGGTGCTCATTCATTCAATAAGTATTGAATAGCTAATAACACGTTAGACCTTGGGGATGAAATCCTGAACAAGACAAAAATGATTTTATTTCTTCTAGTGAAGCTAACCGTATAGTAATAAATTCCAATGACTAAACATTCAATAATAAACCTGGGAACTGAGTATTAAAGTAGGAGAAGTGCAAGTTCTCTGGGAGGAAATAGACCAGGCTAAAAGACAACACACAGCCATCACGTCAATGTCTACTGATAGCAGCCCTATAGCTAGGGCAGGGAGACGTGCCCCGCACGTTTCTGAGACTATAACTTTTTATGGGAGCAGACAGTCTTGCTTTTTTTCCTGGAGTAAGTAGAAAACCCCGTTATCAAGTCGATGCCAACTCCCAACGATGGTATAGGACAGGTAGCACTGCTCTTGCGGGTTTCTAAGACTGTAACTCTTGACGGAGCAGCTGGGGTTACAGTTAGCATCCTGAGGCTGGTGGAAATGTCTCCTTCAACGAGACTGAGACCAAAAGGCTTACAGTCATCCTTGTCACTCTTCCTCCGGGACATGCCATGATCTGTTTGCCAGAAAACCTTGGGGATTCTAACTCTGCAAAAGAGCCAGATTCATCGCTTCTTTTGTCTCTGCCTTCTACCACTTCTACATCATTAATCTCTGATTTCTGCAATAGCCTCCTGCCTGCTCTCCTGCCTCTGCCTTTACAGAAGCATCCACTACATTCAATTCCAAATACACATACCTATTACTCGCTATTATTTACATAATATAAATTTCATTTCTGTCCATATCAATGGAATAAAAGCCATAATCTTTCTACTGGTCTAAGAGATTTCTTTAATTTCTCCTCCACCCCTCTGAAATATTTCTCCCATCACACTAGATCCTGTGATGGGAGGCTCTTCCTGCAGACCTGCCCAGTGCTTCCTTGGGACCCAAGAATGCGGTTCACTCTTTGAAATGGTTTTCTTCTAAGTATCCACTTGACTAGGTCCATTACTTCTTATAGTTCTTTTTCAAATGCCACTTTGTCACTGCTGTGTTTCCTGACAATTGCATAATTACATTTACTTTCTGACCCATCCCAATTCTCCCTGTCTCTCCTGCTTAGCTAATTTTGTCCATAGTACTGAACATCAACTGTCATAGTGTGCAGTTCGTCACGCTCTCGCTCTCGCTCACGCTCTCGCTCTCGCTCACGCTCACGCTCTCGCTCACGCTCACGCTCTCGCTCTCGCTCTCGCTCTCGCTCACGCTCTCGCTCTCGCTCTCGCTCTCGCTCACGCTCTCGCTCTCGCTCTCGCTCTCGCTCACGCTCTCGCTCTCGCTCTCGCTCTCGCTCTCGCTCACGCTCTCGCTCTCGCTCTCGCTCTCGCTCTCGCTCTCGCTCTCGCTCTCGCTCACGCTCTCGCTCTCGCTCACGCTCTCGCTCTCGCTCACGCTCTCGCTCTCGCTCTCGCTCTCGCTCTCGCTCACGCTCTCGCTCTCGCTCACGCTCTCGCTCTCGCTCACGCTCTCGCTCTCGCTCACGCTCTCGCTCTCGCTCACGCTCTCGCTCTCGCTCTCGCTCTCGCTCACGCTCTCGCTCTCGCTCACGCTCTCGCTCTCGCTCACGCTCTCGCTCTCGCTCACGCTCTCGCTCTCGCTCTCGCTCACGCTCTCGCTCTCGCTCTCGCTCACGCTCTCGCTCTCGCTCACGCTCTCGCTCTCGCTCACGCTCTCGCTCTCGCTCACGCTCTCGCTCTCGCTCACGCTCTCGCTCTCGCTCACGCTCTCGCTCTCGCTCACGCTCTCGCTCTCGCTCACGCTCTCGCTCTCGCTCACGCTCTCGCTCTCGCTCACGCTCTCGCTCTCGCTCACGCTCTCGCTCTCGCTCACGCTCTCGCTCTCGCTCACGCTCTCGCTCTCGCTCACGCTCTCGCTCTCGCTCACGCTCTCGCTCTCGCTCACGCTCTCGCTCTCGCTCACGCTCTCGCTCTCGCTCTCGCTCACGCCCTCGCTCTCGCTCACGCCCTCGCTCTCGCTCACGCTCTCGCTCTCGCTCACGCTCTCGCTCTCGCTCACGCTCTCGCTCTCGCTCACGCTCTCGCTCTCGCTCACGCTCTCGCTCTCGCTCACGCTCTCGCTCTCGCTCTCGCTCTCGCCCTCGCTCTCGCTCTCGCTCACGCCCTCGCTCTCGCTCACGCCCTCGCTCTCGCCCACGCCCTCGCTCTCGCCCACGCTCTCGCTCTCGCCCTCGCTCTCGCTCTCGCCCTCGCTCTCGCTCTCGCCCTCGCTCTCGCTCTCGCCCACGCTCTCGCTCTCGCTCACGCTCTCGCTCTCGCTCACGCTCTCGCTCTCGCTCACGCTCTCGCTCTCGCTCACGCTCTCGCTCTCGCTCACGCTCTCGCTCTCGCCCACGCTCTCGCTCTCGCCCACGCTCTCGCTCTCGCCCACGCTCTCGCTCTCGCCCACGCTCTCGCTCTCGCCCACGCTCTCGCTCTCGCTCACGCTCTCGCTCTCGCCCACGCTCTCGCTCTCGCCCACGCTCTCGCTCTCGCCCACGCTCTCGCTCTCGCCCACGCTCTCGCTCTCGCCCACGCTCTCGCTCTCGCTCACGCTCTCGCTCTCGCTCACGCTCTCGCTCTCGCTCACGCTCTCGCTCTCGCTCACGCTCTCGCTCTCGCTCACGCTCTCGCTCTCGCTCACGCTCTCGCTCTCGCTCACGCTCTCGCTCTCGCTCACGCTCTCGCTCTCGCTCTCGCTCACGCTCTCGCTCTCGCTCACGCTCTCGCTCTCGCTCACGCTCTCGCTCTCGCTCACGCTCTCGCTCTCGCCCACGCTCTCGCTCTCGCCCACGCTCTCGCTCTCGCCCACGCTCTCGCTCTCGCCCACGCTCTCGCTCTCGCTCACGCTCTCGCTCTCGCTCACGCTCTCGCTCTCGCTCACGCTCTCGCTCTCGCTCACGCTCTCGCTCTCGCTCACGCTCTCGCTCTCGCTCACCCTCTCGCTCTCGCTCACGCTCTCGCTCTCGCTCACGCTCTCGCTCTCGCTCACGCTCTCGCTCTCGCTCACGCTCTCGCTCTCGCTCACGCTCTCGCTCTCGCTCACGCTCTCGCTCTCGCTCACGCTCTCGCTCTCGCTCACGCTCTCGCTCTCGCTCACGCTCTCGCTCTCGCTCACGCTCTCGCTCTCGCTCACGCTCTCGCTCTCGCTCACGCTCTCGCTGATTTAGGAGGCTCAGCACAAGGCTCTTGATTCATGTTTCACTCATGGTGGCTCTTTTTCCCCAAGAGTAATAAAACCCCATTTCTGATTCACAGCTAACGAAATGTCCACACTAAACAGTCCCACATTAGGGTTTATTTGCATGGCCCGATCACACGGGGTATCGTGTTCATTCGTTACATTGTTAGCAAATTATCCAGTCTCCTGGATAGATCACAACCACCTCACATTTGCATTCGCGGGTCTCTATGAATCAGCCTCAACTCAATGGCAATGAATTTTTTAGTTCGGTTAACCCAGTTAGTTGGCGAGAGTTACAGAGATTAAGGCTGGAAGATATCAAGTCATTCACTGCATTGCATTTGGCTGCTTTCAAAAACTAGCCCATGACAACTCCATGGGTCATAGCAGAATATTATTCAATATAGGGCTTAGGTCAAAGGGCACTGGAAATATACTATAACTATCACCGTGGGCTGAAGTACACCAATTATCATGAAATTGGTGCAGGATCAGGCAGAATTTCAGCATTTGTTCTGTTTTGCATGGGATCAGCATGTGTAAGGGCTGACCCAATGACAACTAACTGCAGCATATTGAAGCACTGCGTTAACTGAAATGCATAATCCCTAAAATTAAAGCATTATTGTTCTCACTAAAAGTAAGCACTTCCTTTATTCCCACCCCACCACACCCCGCTTTCTTAGTAGAAGGAGTGAGTGTTCCCTTCTTGCTTATGACATAAAGTAGAAAATTTCCATCCTGGACTTAGATTCAGCATCAGTAAAATCCATCTTATCTGTGCAAATTTCTCTCACCATTCTACTTTTCCAAGATTT
>NW_027459509.1:110000-117500 GCF_050624435.1 Tenrec ecaudatus
ATTAATGATATGTTACCTTCTTTTGCCATTTGATCATTTCTTGTTTATATGTTTTTCACCAAAACATTGCCAATTTTTCATAGAAATGATCACATCTAGTATTTTTATACGTTGCTCCTTGGCTGCCGGCAGGTGCTCATTCATTCAATAAGTATTGAATAGCTAATAACACGTTAGACCTTGGGGATGAAATCCTGAACAAGACAAAAATGATTTTATTTCTTCTAGTGAAGCTAACCGTATAGTAATAAATTCCAATGACTAAACATTCAATAATAAACCTGGGAACTGAGTATTAAAGTAGGAGAAGTGCAAGTTCTCTGGGAGGAAATAGACCAGGCTAAAAGACAACACACAGCCATCACGTCAATGTCTACTGATAGCAGCCCTATAGCTAGGGCAGGGAGACGTGCCCCGCACGTTTCTGAGACTATAACTTTTTATGGGAGCAGACAGTCTTGCTTTTTTTCCTGGAGTAAGTAGAAAACCCCGTTATCAAGTCGATGCCAACTCCCAACGATGGTATAGGACAGGTAGCACTGCTCTTGCGGGTTTCTAAGACTGTAACTCTTGACGGAGCAGCTGGGGTTACAGTTAGCATCCTGAGGCTGGTGGAAATGTCTCCTTCAACGAGACTGAGACCAAAAGGCTTACAGTCATCCTTGTCACTCTTCCTCCGGGACATGCCATGATCTGTTTGCCAGAAAACCTTGGGGATTCTAACTCTGCAAAAGAGCCAGATTCATCGCTTCTTTTGTCTCTGCCTTCTACCACTTCTACATCATTAATCTCTGATTTCTGCAATAGCCTCCTGCCTGCTCTCCTGCCTCTGCCTTTACAGAAGCATCCACTACATTCAATTCCAAATACACATACCTATTACTCGCTATTATTTACATAATATAAATTTCATTTCTGTCCATATCAATGGAATAAAAGCCATAATCTTTCTACTGGTCTAAGAGATTTCTTTAATTTCTCCTCCACCCCTCTGAAATATTTCTCCCATCACACTAGATCCTGTGATGGGAGGCTCTTCCTGCAGACCTGCCCAGTGCTTCCTTGGGACCCAAGAATGCGGTTCACTCTTTGAAATGGTTTTCTTCTAAGTATCCACTTGACTAGGTCCATTACTTCTTATAGTTCTTTTTCAAATGCCACTTTGTCACTGCTGTGTTTCCTGACAATTGCATAATTACATTTACTTACTGACCCATCCCAATTCTCCCTGTCTCTCCTGCTTAGCTAATTTTGTCCATAGTACTGAACATCAACTGTCATAGTGTGCAGTTCGTCACGCTCTCGCTCTCGCTCACGCTCTCGCTCTCGCTCACGCTCACGCTCTCGCTCACGCTCACGCTCTCGCTCTCGCTCTCGCTCTCGCTCACGCTCTCGCTCTCGCTCACGCTCTCGCTCTCGCTCACGCTCTCGCTCTCGCTCACGCTCTCGCTCTCGCTCACGCTCTCGCTCTCGCTCTCGCTCTCGCTCTCGCTCTCGCTCTCGATCTCGCTCTCGCTCACGCTCTCGCTCTCGCTCTCGCTCTCGCTCTCGCTCTCGCTCTCGCTCACGCTCACGCTCTCGCTCTCGCTCACGCTCTCGCTCTCGCTCACGCTCTCGCTCTCGCTCTCGCTCTCGCTCTCGCTCTCGCTCTCGCTCACGCTCTCGCTCTCGCTCACGCTCTCGCTCTCGCTCACGCTCTCGCTCTCGCTCACGCTCTCGCTCTCGCTCACGCTCTCGCTCTCGCTCACGCTCTCGCTCTCGCTCACGCTCTCGCTCTCGCTCTCGCTCTCGCTCTCGCTCTCGCTCTCGCTCTCGCTCTCGCTCACGCTCTCACTCTCGCTCACGCTCTCGCTCACGCTCACGCTCTCGCTCACGCTCTCGCTCTCGCTCACGCTCTCGCTCTCGCTCACGCTCTCGCTCTCGCTCACGCTCTCGCTCTCGCTCACGCTCTCGCTCTCGCTCACGCTCTCGCTCTCGCTCACGCTCTCGCTCTCGCTCTCGCTCTCGCTCTCGCTCTCGCTCTCGCTCACGCTCTCGCTCTCGCTCACGCTCTCGCTCTCGCTCTCGCTCTCGCTCTCGCTCTCGCTCACGCTCTCGCTCTCGCTCACGCTCTCGCTCTCGCTCACGCTCTCGCTCTCGCTCACGCTCTCGCTCTCGCTCACGCTCTCGCTCTCGCTCACGCTCTCGCTCTCGCTCACGCTCTCGCTCTCGCTCACGCTCTCGCTCTCGCTCACGCTCTCGCTCTCGCTCACGCTCTCGCTCTCGCTCTCGCTCTCGCTCACGCTCTCGCTCTCGCTCACGCTCTCGCTCTCGCTCACGCTCTCGCTCTCGCTCACGCTCTCGCTCTCGCTCACGCTCTCGCTCTCGCTCACGCTCTCGCTCTCGCTCACGCTCTCGCTCTCGCTCACGCTCTCGCTCTCGCTCACGCTCTCGCTCTCGCTCACGCTCTCGCTCTCGCTCACGCTCTCGCTCTCGCTCACGCTCTCGCTCTCGCTCACGCTCTCGCTCTCGCTCACGCTCTCGCTCTCGCTCACGCTCTCGCTCTCGCTCACGCTCTCGCTCTCGCTCACCCTCTCGCTCTCGCTCACCCTCTCGCTCTCGCTCACGCTCTCGCTCTCGCTCACGCTCTCGCTCTCGCTCACGCTCTCGCTCTCGCTCACGCTCTCGCTCTCGCTCACGCTCTCGCTCTCGCTCACGCTCTCGCTCTCGCTCACGCTCTCGCTCTCGCTCACGCTCTCGCTCTCGCTCACGCTCTCGCTCTCGCTCACGCTCTCGCTCTCGCTCACGCTCTCGCTGATTTAGGAGGCTCAGCACAAGGCTCTTGATTCATGTTTCACTCATGGTGGCTCTTTTTCCCCAAGAGTAATAAAACCCCATTTCTGATTCACAGCTAACGAAATGTCCACACTAAACAGTCCCACATTAGGGTTTATTTGCATGGCCCGATCACACGGGGTATCGTGTTCATTCGTTACATTGTTAGCAAATTATCCAGTCTCCTGGATAGATCACAACCACCTCACATTTGCATTCGCGGGTCTCTATGAATCAGCCTCAACTCAATGGCAATGAATTTTTTAGTTCGGTTAACCCAGTTAGTTGGCGAGAGTTACAGAGATTAAGGCTGGAAGATATCAAGTCATTCACTGCATTGCATTTGGCTGCTTTCAAAAACTAGCCCATGACAACTCCATGGGTCATAGCAGAATATTATTCAATATAGGGCTTAGGTCAAAGGGCACTGGAAATATACTATAACTATCACCGTGGGCTGAAGTACACCAATTATCATGAAATTGGTGCAGGATCAGGCAGAATTTCAGCATTTGTTCTGTTTTGCATGGGATCAGCATGTGTAAGGGCTGACCCAATGACAACTAACTGCAGCATATTGAAGCACTGCGTTAACTGAAATGCATAATCCCTAAAATTAAAGCATTATTGTTCTCACTAAAAGTAAGCACTTCCTTTATTCCCACCCCACCACACCCCGCTTTCTTAGTAGAAGGAGTGAGTGTTCCCTTCTTGCTTATGACATAAAGTAGAAAATTTCCATCCTGGACTTAGATTCAGCATCAGTAAAATCCATCTTATCTGTGCAAATTTCTCTCACCATTCTACTTTTCCAAGATTTCGATTGGGATTTTGATTAATAATGTATCTATTTAATCCTATATACAAGGTGAATAAAATGTGCATGGCTTTAAACCTCTTGAGTTTGCATTGCAGAAAAAAGTAAATCAACTTACATGGACAATTAATGATATGTTACCTTCTTTTGCCATTTGATCATTTCTTGTTTATATGTTTTTCACCAAAACATTGCCAATTTTTCATAGAAATGATCACATCTAGTATTTTTATACGTTGCTCCTTGGCTGCCGGCAGGTGCTCATTCATTCAATAAGTATTGAATAGCTAATAACACGTTAGACCTTGGGGATGAAATCCTGAACAAGACAAAAATGATTTTATTTCTTCTAGTGAAGCTAACCGTATAGTAATAAATTCCAATGACTAAACATTCAATAATAAACCTGGGAACTGAGTATTAAAGTAGGAGAAGTGCAAGTTCTCTGGGAGGAAATAGACCAGGCTAAAAGACAACACACAGCCATCACGTCAATGTCTACTGATAGCAGCCCTATAGCTAGGGCAGGGAGACGTGCCCCGCACGTTTCTGAGACTATAACTTTTTATGGGAGCAGACAGTCTTGCTTTTTTTCCTGGAGTAAGTAGAAAACCCCGTTATCAAGTCGATGCCAACTCCCAACGATGGTATAGGACAGGTAGCACTGCTCTTGCGGGTTTCTAAGACTGTAACTCTTGACGGAGCAGCTGGGGTTACAGTTAGCATCCTGAGGCTGGTGGAAATGTCTCCTTCAACGAGACTGAGACCAAAAGGCTTACAGTCATCCTTGTCACTCTTCCTCCGGGACATGCCATGATCTGTTTGCCAGAAAACCTTGGGGATTCTAACTCTGCAAAAGAGCCAGATTCATCGCTTCTTTTGTCTCTGCCTTCTACCACTTCTACATCATTAATCTCTGATTTCTGCAATAGCCTCCTGCCTGCTCTCCTGCCTCTGCCTTTACAGAAGCATCCACTACATTCAATTCCAAATACACATACCTATTACTCGCTATTATTTACATAATATAAATTTCATTTCTGTCCATATCAATGGAATAAAAGCCATAATCTTTCTACTGGTCTAAGAGATTTCTTTAATTTCTCCTCCACCCCTCTGAAATATTTCTCCCATCACACTAGATCCTGTGATGGGAGGCTCTTCCTGCAGACCTGCCCAGTGCTTCCTTGGGACCCAAGAATGCGGTTCACTCTTTGAAATGGTTTTCTTCTAAGTATCCACTTGACTAGGTCCATTACTTCTTATAGTTCTTTTTCAAATGCCACTTTGTCACTGCTGTGTTTCCTGACAATTGCATAATTACATTTACTTTCTGACCCATCCCAATTCTCCCTGTCTCTCCTGCTTAGCTAATTTTGTCCATAGTACTGAACATCAACTGTCATAGTGTGCAGTTCGTCACGCTCTCGCTCTCGCTCACGCTCTCGCTCTCGCTCACGCTCACGCTCTCGCTCACGCTCACGCTCTCGCTCTCGCTCTCGCTCTCGCTCTCGCTCACGCTCTCGCTCTCGCTCTCGCTCACGCTCTCGCTCTCGCTCACGCTCTCGCTCTCGCTCACGCTCTCGCTCTCGCTCTCGCTCTCGCTCTCGCTCACGCTCTCGCTCTCGCTCTCGCTCTCGCTCTCGCTCACGCTCTCGCTCTCGCTCTCGCTCTCGCTCTCGCTCTCGCTCACGCTCTCGCTCTCGCTCACGCTCTCGCTCTCGCTCACGCTCTCGCTCTCGCTCTCGCTCTCGCTCACGCTCTCGCTCACGCTCTCGCACTCGCTCACGCTCTCGCTCTCGCTCACGCTCTCGCTCTCGCTCACGCTCTCGCTCTCGCTCACGCTCTCGCTCTCGCTCACGCTCTCGCTCTCGCTCACGCTCTCGCTCTCGCTCACGCTCTCGCTCTCGCTCACGCTCTCGCTCTCGCTCACGCTCTCGCTCTCGCTCACGCTCTCGCTCTCGCTCTCGCTCTCGCTCTCGCTCTCGCTCACGCTCTCGCTCTCGCTCTCGCTCTCGCTCACGCTCTCGCTCTCGCTCACGCTCTCGCTCTCGCTCACGCTCACGCTCTCGCTCACGCTCTCGCTCTCGCTCTCGCTCACGCTCTCGCTCTCGCTCTCGCTCTCGCTCTCGCTCTCGCTCTCGCTCTCGCTCACGCTCTCGCTCTCGCTCTCGCTCACGCTCTCGCTCTCGCTCTCGCTCACGCTCTCGCTCTCGCTCACGCTCTCGCTCTCGCTCACGCTCTCGCTCTCGCTCTCGCTCTCGCTCTCGCTCTCGCTCTCGCTCTCGCTCACGCTCTCGCTCTCGCTCACGCTCTCGCTCTCGCTCACGCTCTCGCTCTCGCTCACGCTCTCGCTCTCGCTCACGCTCTCGCTCTCGCTCACGCTCTCGCTCTCGCTCACGCTCTCGCTCTCGCTCACGCTCTCGCTCTCGCTCACGCTCTCGCTCTCGCTCACGCTCTCGCTCTCGCTCACGCTCTCGCTCTCGCTCACGCTCTCGCTCTCGCTCACGCTCTCGCTCTCGCTCACGCTCTCGCTCTCGCTCACGCTCTCGCTCTCGCTCACGCTCTCGCTCTCGCTCACGCTCTCGCTCACGCTCTCGCTCTCGCTCACGCTCTCGCTCTCGCTCACGCTCTCGCTCTCGCTCACGCTCTCGCTCTCGCTCACGCTCTCGCTCTCGCTCACGCTCTCGCTCTCGCTCACGCTCTCGCTCTCGCTCACGCTCTCGCTCTCGCTCACGCTCTCGCTCTCGCTCACGCTCTCGCTCTCGCTCACCCTCTCGCTCTCGCTCACGCTCTCGCTCTCGCTCACGCTCTCGCTCTCGCTCACGCTCTCGCTCTCGCTCACGCTCTCGCTCTCGCTCACGCTCTCGCTCTCGCTCACGCTCTCGCTCTCGCTCACGCTCTCGCTCTCGCTCACGCTCTCGCTCTCGCTCACGCTCTCGCTCTCGCTCACGCTCTCGCTCTCGCTCACGCTCTCGCTCTCGCTCACGCTCTCGCTGATTTAGGAGGCTCAGCACAAGGCTCTTGATTCATGTTTCACTCATGGTGGCTCTTTTTCCCCAAGAGTAATAAAACCCCATTTCTGATTCACAGCTAACGAAATGTCCACACTAAACAGTCCCACATTAGGGTTTATTTGCATGGCCCGATCACACGGGGTATCGTGTTCATTCGTTACATTGTTAGCAAATTATCCAGTCTCCTGGATAGATCACAACCACCTCACATTTGCATTCGCGGGTCTCTATGAATCAGCCTCAACTCAATGGCAATGAATTTTTTAGTTCGGTTAACCCAGTTAGTTGGCGAGAGTTACAGAGATTAAGGCTGGAAGATATCAAGTCATTCACTGCATTGCATTTGGCTGCTTTCAAAAACTAGCCCATGACAACTCCATGGGTCATAGCAGAATATTATTCAATATAGGGCTTAGGTCAAAGGGCACTGGAAATATACTATAACTATCACCGTGGGCTGAAGTACACCAATTATCATGAAATTGGTGCAGGATCAGGCAGAATTTCAGCATTTGTTCTGTTTTGCATGGGATCAGCATGTGTAAGGGCTGACCCAATGACAACTAACTGCAGCATATTGAAGCACTGCGTTAACTGAAATGCATAATCCCTAAAATTAAAGCATTATTGTTCTCACTAAAAGTAAGCACTTCCTTTATTCCCACCCCACCACACCCCGCTTTCTTAGTAGAAGGAGTGAGTGTTCCCTTCTTGCTTATGACATAAAGTAGAAAATTTCCATCCTGGACTTAGATTCAGCATCAGTAAAATCCATCTTATCTGTGCAAATTTCTCTCACCATTCTACTTTTCCAAGATTTCGATTGGGATTTTGATTAATAATGTATCTATT
>NW_027459509.1:122500-135000 GCF_050624435.1 Tenrec ecaudatus
GAACTGAGTATTAAAGTAGGAGAAGTGCAAGTTCTCTGGGAGGAAATAGACCAGGCTAAAAGACAACACACAGCCATCACGTCAATGTCTACTGATAGCAGCCCTATAGCTAGGGCAGGGAGACGTGCCCCGCACGTTTCTGAGACTATAACTTTTTATGGGAGCAGACAGTCTTGCTTTTTTTCCTGGAGTAAGTAGAAAACCCCGTTATCAAGTCGATGCCAACTCCCAACGATGGTATAGGACAGGTAGCACTGCTCTTGCGGGTTTCTAAGACTGTAACTCTTGACGGAGCAGCTGGGGTTACAGTTAGCATCCTGAGGCTGGTGGAAATGTCTCCTTCAACGAGACTGAGACCAAAAGGCTTACAGTCATCCTTGTCACTCTTCCTCCGGGACATGCCATGATCTGTTTGCCAGAAAACCTTGGGGATTCTAACTCTGCAAAAGAGCCAGATTCATCGCTTCTTTTGTCTCTGCCTTCTACCACTTCTACATCATTAATCTCTGATTTCTGCAATAGCCTCCTGCCTGCTCTCCTGCCTCTGCCTTTACAGAAGCATCCACTACATTCAATTCCAAATACACATACCTATTACTCGCTATTATTTACATAATATAAATTTCATTTCTGTCCATATCAATGGAATAAAAGCCATAATCTTTCTACTGGTCTAAGAGATTTCTTTAATTTCTCCTCCACCCCTCTGAAATATTTCTCCCATCACACTAGATCCTGTGATGGGAGGCTCTTCCTGCAGACCTGCCCAGTGCTTCCTTGGGACCCAAGAATGCGGTTCACTCTTTGAAATGGTTTTCTTCTAAGTATCCACTTGACTAGGTCCATTACTTCTTATAGTTCTTTTTCAAATGCCACTTTGTCACTGCTGTGTTTTCTGACAATTGCATAATTACATTTACTTTCTGACCCATCCCAATTCTCCCTGTCTCTCCTGCTTAGCTAATTTTGTCCATAGTACTGAACATCAACTGTCATAGTGTGCAGTTCGTCACGCTCTCGCTCTCGCTCACGCTCACGCTCTCGCTCACGCTCACGCTCTCGCTCTCGCTCTCGCTCACGCTCTCGCTCACGCTCTCGCTCTCGCTCACGCTCTCGCTCTCGCTCACGCTCTCGCTCTCGCTCACGCTCTCGCTCTCGCTCTCGCTCTCGCTCTCGCTCACGCTCTCGCTCTCGCTCTCGCTCTCGCTCTCGCTCTCGCTCTCGCTCTCGCTCTCGCTCTCGCTCTCGCTCTCGCTCACGCTCTCGCTCTCGCTCACGCTCTCGCTCTCGCTCACGCTCTCGCTCTCGCTCACGCTCTCGCTCTCGCTCACGCTCTCGCTCTCGCTCACGCTCTCGCTCTCGCTCACGCTCTCGCTCTCGCTCACGCTCTCGCTCTCGCTCTCGCTCTCGCTCACGCTCTCGCTCTCGCTCTCGCTCTCGCTCTCGCTCACGCTCTCGCTCTCGCTCACGCTCTCGCTCTCGCTCACGCTCTCGCTCTCGCTCACGCTCTCGCTCTCGCTCTCGCTCTCGCTCTCGCTCTCGCTCTCGCTCTCGCTCTCGCTCACGCTCTCGCTCTCGCTCACGCTCTCGCTCTCGCTCTCGCTCTCGCTCTCGCTCACGCTCTCGCTCTCGCTCTCGCTCTCGCTCACGCCCTCGCTCTCGCTCTCGCTCACGCTCTCGCTCTCGCTCACGCTCTCGCTCTCGCTCACGCTCTCGCTCTCGCTCACGCTCTCGCTCTCGCTCACGCTCTCGCTCTCGCTCTCGCTCTCGCTCACGCTCTCGCTCTCGCTCACGCTCTCGCTCTCGCTCACGCTCTCGCTCTCGCTCACGCTCTCGCTCTCGCTCACGCTCTCGCTCTCGCTCACGCTCTCGCTCTCGCTCACGCTCTCGCTCACGCTCTCGCTCTCGCTCTCGCTCTCGCTCTCGCTCTCGCTCTCGCTCTCGCTCTCGCTCACGCTCTCGCTCTCGCTCACGCTCTCGCTCACGCTCACGCTCTCGCTCACGCTCTCGCTCTCGCTCACGCTCTCGCTCTCGCTCTCGCTCTCGCTCTCGCTCACGCTCTCGCTCTCGCTCACGCTCTCGCTCTCGCTCACGCTCTCGCTCTCGCTCACGCTCTCGCTCTCGCTCACGCTCTCGCTCTCGCTCACGCTCTCGCTCTCGCTCACGCTCTCGCTCTCGCTCACGCTCTCGCTCTCGCTCACGCTCTCGCTCTCGCTCACGCTCTCGCTCTCGCTCACGCTCTCGCTCTCGCTCACGCTCTCGCTCTCGCTCACGCTCTCGCTCTCGCTCACGCTCTCGCTCTCGCTCACGCTCTCGCTCTCGCTCACGCTCTCGCTCTCGCTCACGCTCTCGCTCTCGCTCACGCTCTCGCTCTCGCTCACGCTCTCGCTCTCGCTCACGCTCTCGCTCACGCTCTCGCTCTCGCTCACGCTCTCGCTCTCGCTCACGCTCTCGCTCTCGCTCACGCTCTCGCTCTCGCTCACGCTCTCGCTCTCGCTCACGCTCTCGCTCTCGCTCACGCTCTCGCTCTCGCTCACGCTCTCGCTCTCGCTCACCCTCTCGCTCTCGCTCACGCTCTCGCTCTCGCTCACGCTCTCGCTCTCGCTCACGCTCTCGCTCTCGCTCACGCTCTCGCTCTCGCTCACGCTCTCGCTCTCGCTCACGCTCTCGCTCTCGCTCACGCTCTCGCTCTCGCTCACGCTCTCGCTCTCGCTCACGCTCTCGCTCTCGCTCACGCTCTCGCTGATTTAGGAGGCTCAGCACAAGGCTCTTGATTCATGTTTCACTCATGGTGGCTCTTTTTCCCCAAGAGTAATAAAACCCCATTTCTGATTCACAGCTAACGAAATGTCCACACTAAACAGTCCCACATTAGGGTTTATTTGCATGGCCCGATCACACGGGGTATCGTGTTCATTCGTTACATTGTTAGCAAATTATCCAGTCTCCTGGATAGATCACAACCACCTCACATTTGCATTCGCGGGTCTCTATGAATCAGCCTCAACTCAATGGCAATGAATTTTTTAGTTCGGTTAACCCAGTTAGTTGGCGAGAGTTACAGAGATTAAGGCTGGAAGATATCAAGTCATTCACTGCATTGCATTTGGCTGCTTTCAAAAACTAGCCCATGACAACTCCATGGGTCATAGCAGAATATTATTCAATATAGGGCTTAGGTCAAAGGGCACTGGAAATATACTATAACTATCACCGTGGGCTGAAGTACACCAATTATCATGAAATTGGTGCAGGATCAGGCAGAATTTCAGCATTTGTTCTGTTTTGCATGGGATCAGCATGTGTAAGGGCTGACCCAATGACAACTAACTGCAGCATATTGAAGCACTGCGTTAACTGAAATGCATAATCCCTAAAATTAAAGCATTATTGTTCTCACTAAAAGTAAGCACTTCCTTTATTCCCACCCCACCACACCCCGCTTTCTTAGTAGAAGGAGTGAGTGTTCCCTTCTTGCTTATGACATAAAGTAGAAAATTTCCATCCTGGACTTAGATTCAGCATCAGTAAAATCCATCTTATCTGTGCAAATTTCTCTCACCATTCTACTTTTCCAAGATTTCGATTGGGATTTTGATTAATAATGTATCTATTTAATCCTATATACAAGGTGAATAAAATGTGCATGGCTTTAAACCTCTTGAGTTTGCATTGCAGAAAAAAGTAAATCAACTTACATGGACAATTAATGATATGTTACCTTCTTTTGCCATTTGATCATTTCTTGTTTATATGTTTTTCACCAAAACATTGCCAATTTTTCATAGAAATGATCACATCTAGTATTTTTATACGTTGCTCCTTGGCTGCCGGCAGGTGCTCATTCATTCAATAAGTATTGAATAGCTAATAACACGTTAGACCTTGGGGATGAAATCCTGAACAAGACAAAAATGATTTTATTTCTTCTAGTGAAGCTAACCGTATAGTAATAAATTCCAATGACTAAACATTCAATAATAAACCTGGGAACTGAGTATTAAAGTAGGAGAAGTGCAAGTTCTCTGGGAGGAAATAGACCAGGCTAAAAGACAACACACAGCCATCACGTCAATGTCTACTGATAGCAGCCCTATAGCTAGGGCAGGGAGACGTGCCCCGCACGTTTCTGAGACTATAACTTTTTATGGGAGCAGACAGTCTTGCTTTTTTTCCTGGAGTAAGTAGAAAACCCCGTTATCAAGTCGATGCCAACTCCCAACGATGGTATAGGACAGGTAGCACTGCTCTTGCGGGTTTCTAAGACTGTAACTCTTGACGGAGCAGCTGGGGTTACAGTTAGCATCCTGAGGCTGGTGGAAATGTCTCCTTCAACGAGACTGAGACCAAAAGGCTTACAGTCATCCTTGTCACTCTTCCTCCGGGACATGCCATGATCTGTTTGCCAGAAAACCTTGGGGATTCTAACTCTGCAAAAGAGCCAGATTCATCGCTTCTTTTGTCTCTGCCTTCTACCACTTCTACATCATTAATCTCTGATTTCTGCAATAGCCTCCTGTCTGCTCTCCTGCCTCTGCCTTTACAGAAGCATCCACTACATTCAATTCCAAATACACATACCTATTACTCGCTATTATTTACATAATATAAATTTCATTTCTGTCCATATCAATGGAATAAAAGCCATAATCTTTCTACTGGTCTAAGAGATTTCTTTAATTTCTCCTCCACCCCTCTGAAATATTTCTCCCATCACACTAGATCCTGTGATGGGAGGCTCTTCCTGCAGACCTGCCCAGTGCTTCCTTGGGACCCAAGAATGCGGTTCACTCTTTGAAATGGTTTTCTTCTAAGTATCCACTTGACTAGGTCCATTACTTCTTATAGTTCTTTTTCAAATGCCACTTTGTCACTGCTGTGTTTTCTGACAATTGCATAATTACATTTACTTTCTGACCCATCCCAATTCTCCCTGTCTCTCCTGCTTAGCTAATTTTGTCCATAGTACTGAACATCAACTGTCATAGTGTGCAGTTCGTCACGCTCTCGCTCTCGCTCACGCTCACGCTCTCGCTCACGCTCACGCTCTCGCTCTCGCTCTCGCTCACGCTCTCGCTCACGCTCTCGCTCTCGCTCACGCTCTCGCTCTCGCTCACGCTCTCGCTCTCGCTCACGCTCTCGCTCTCGCTCTCGCTCACGCTCTCGCTCTCGCTCTCGCTCTCGCTCTCGCTCTCGCTCTCGCTCTCGCTCTCGCTCTCGCTCACGCTCTCGCTCTCGCTCACGCTCTCGCTCTCGCTCTCGCTCACGCTCTCGCTCTCGCTCACGCTCTCGCTCTCGCTCACGCTCTCGCTCTCGCTCACGCTCTCGCTCTCGCTCACGCTCTCGCTCTCGCTCACGCTCTCGCTCTCGCTCACGCTCTCGCTCTCGCTCACGCTCTCGCTCTCGCTCACGCTCTCGCTCTCGCTCTCGCTCTCGCTCACGCTCTCGCTCTCGCTCTCGCTCTCGCTCTCGCTCACGCTCTCGCTCTCGCTCACGCTCTCGCTCTCGCTCACGCTCTCGCTCTCGCTCACGCTCTCGCTCTCGCTCTCGCTCTCGCTCTCGCTCTCGCTCTCGCTCTCGCTCTCGCTCACGCTCTCGCTCTCGCTCACGCTCTCGCTCTCGCTCACGCTCTCGCTCTCGCTCTCGCTCTCGCTCACGCTCTCGCTCTCGCTCTCGCTCTCGCTCACGCCCTCGCTCTCGCTCTCGCTCACGCTCTCGCTCTCGCTCACGCTCTCGCTCTCGCTCACGCTCTCGCTCTCGCTCACGCTCTCGCTCTCGCTCACGCTCTCGCTCACGCTCTCGCTCTCGCTCACGCTCTCGCTCTCGCTCTCGCTCTCGCTCACGCTCTCGCTCTCGCTCACGCTCTCGCTCTCGCTCACGCTCTCGCTCTCGCTCACGCTCTCGCTCTCGCTCACGCTCTCGCTCTCGCTCACGCTCTCGCTCTCGCTCACGCTCTCGCTCTCGCTCTCGCTCTCGCTCTCGCTCTCGCTCTCGCTCTCGCTCTCGCTCTCGCTCTCGCTCTCGCTCTCGCTCTCGCTCTCGCTCACGCTCTCGCTCTCGCTCACGCTCTCGCTCTCGCTCACGCTCTCGCTCTCGCTCACGCTCTCGCTCTCGCTCTCGCTCTCGCTCTCGCTCTCGCTCTCGCTCTCGCTCTCGCTCACGCTCTCGCTCTCGCTCTCGCTCTCGCTCACGCTCTCGCTCTCGCTCACGCTCTCGCTCACGCTCTCGCTCTCGCTCACGCTCTCGCTCTCGCTCACGCTCTCGCTCTCGCTCTCGCTCTCGCTCACGCTCTCGCTCTCGCTCACGCTCTCGCTCTCGCTCACGCTCTCGCTCTCGCTCACGCTCTCGCTCTCGCTCACGCTCTCGCTCTCGCTCACGCTCTCGCTCTCGCTCACGCTCTCGCTCTCGCTCACGCTCTCGCTCTCGCTCACGCTCTCGCTCTCGCTCACGCTCTCGCTCTCGCTCACGCTCTCGCTGATTTAGGAGGCTCAGCACAAGGCTCTTGATTCATGTTTCACTCATGGTGGCTCTTTTTCCCCAAGAGTAATAAAACCCCATTTCTGATTCACAGCTAACGAAATGTCCACACTAAACAGTCCCACATTAGGGTTTATTTGCATGGCCCGATCACACGGGGTATCGTGTTCATTCGTTACATTGTTAGCAAATTATCCAGTCTCCTGGATAGATCACAACCACCTCACATTTGCATTCGCGGGTCTCTATGAATCAGCCTCAACTCAATGGCAATGAATTTTTTAGTTCGGTTAACCCAGTTAGTTGGCGAGAGTTACAGAGATTAAGGCTGGAAGATATCAAGTCATTCACTGCATTGCATTTGGCTGCTTTCAAAAACTAGCCCATGACAACTCCATGGGTCATAGCAGAATATTATTCAATATAGGGCTTAGGTCAAAGGGCACTGGAAATATACTATAACTATCACCGTGGGCTGAAGTACACCAATTATCATGAAATTGGTGCAGGATCAGGCAGAATTTCAGCATTTGTTCTGTTTTGCATGGGATCAGCATGTGTAAGGGCTGACCCAATGACAACTAACTGCAGCATATTGAAGCACTGCGTTAACTGAAATGCATAATCCCTAAAATTAAAGCATTATTGTTCTCACTAAAAGTAAGCACTTCCTTTATTCCCACCCCACCACACCCCGCTTTCTTAGTAGAAGGAGTGAGTGTTCCCTTCTTGCTTATGACATAAAGTAGAAAATTTCCATCCTGGACTTAGATTCAGCATCAGTAAAATCCATCTTATCTGTGCAAATTTCTCTCACCATTCTACTTTTCCAAGATTTCGATTGGGATTTTGATTAATAATGTATCTATTTAATCCTATATACAAGGTGAATAAAATGTGCATGGCTTTAAACCTCTTGAGTTTGCATTGCAGAAAAAAGTAAATCAACTTACATGGACAATTAATGATATGTTACCTTCTTTTGCCATTTGATCATTTCTTGTTTATATGTTTTTCACCAAAACATTGCCAATTTTTCATAGAAATGATCACATCTAGTATTTTTATACGTTGCTCCTTGGCTGCCGGCAGGTGCTCATTCATTCAATAAGTATTGAATAGCTAATAACACGTTAGACCTTGGGGATGAAATCCTGAACAAGACAAAAATGATTTTATTTCTTCTAGTGAAGCTAACCGTATAGTAATAAATTCCAATGACTAAACATTCAATAATAAACCTGGGAACTGAGTATTAAAGTAGGAGAAGTGCAAGTTCTCTGGGAGGAAATAGACCAGGCTAAAAGACAACACACAGCCATCACGTCAATGTCTACTGATAGCAGCCCTATAGCTAGGGCAGGGAGACGTGCCCCGCACGTTTCTGAGACTATAACTTTTTATGGGAGCAGACAGTCTTGCTTTTTTTCCTGGAGTAAGTAGAAAACCCCGTTATCAAGTCGATGCCAACTCCCAACGATGGTATAGGACAGGTAGCACTGCTCTTGCGGGTTTCTAAGACTGTAACTCTTGACGGAGCAGCTGGGGTTACAGTTAGCATCCTGAGGCTGGTGGAAATGTCTCCTTCAACGAGACTGAGACCAAAAGGCTTACAGTCATCCTTGTCACTCTTCCTCCGGGACATGCCATGATCTGTTTGCCAGAAAACCTTGGGGATTCTAACTCTGCAAAAGAGCCAGATTCATCGCTTCTTTTGTCTCTGCCTTCTACCACTTCTACATCATTAATCTCTGATTTCTGCAATAGCCTCCTGTCTGCTCTCCTGCCTCTGCCTTTACAGAAGCATCCACTACATTCAATTCCAAATACACATACCTATTACTCGCTATTATTTACATAATATAAATTTCATTTCTGTCCATATCAATGGAATAAAAACCATAATCTTTCTACTGGTCTAAGAGATTTCTTTAATTTCTCCTCCACCCCTCTGAAATATTTCTCCCATCACACTAGATCCTGTGATGGGAGGCTCTTCCTGCAGACCTGCCCAGTGCTTCCTTGGGACCCAAGAATGCGGTTCACTCTTTGAAATGGTTTTCTTCTAAGTATCCACTTGACTAGGTCCATTACTTCTTATAGTTCTTTTTCAAATGCCACTTTGTCACTGCTGTGTTTTCTGACAATTGCATAATTACATTTACTTTCTGACCCATCCCAATTCTCCCTGTCTCTCCTGCTTAGCTAATTTTGTCCATAGTACTGAACATCAACTGTCATAGTGTGCAGTTCGTCACGCTCTCGCTCTCGCTCACGCTCACGCTCTCGCTCACGCTCACGCTCTCGCTCTCGCTCTCGCTCACGCTCTCGCTCACGCTCTCGCTCTCGCTCACGCTCTCGCTCTCGCTCACGCTCTCGCTCTCGCTCACGCTCTCGCTCTCGCTCTCGCTCACGCTCTCGCTCTCGCTCTCGCTCTCGCTCTCGCTCTCGCTCTCGCTCTCGCTCTCGCTCACGCTCTCGCTCTCGCTCACGCTCTCGCTCTCGCTCTCGCTCACGCTCTCGCTCTCGCTCACGCTCTCGCTCTCGCTCACGCTCTCGCTCTCGCTCACGCTCTCGCTCTCGCTCACGCTCTCGCTCTCGCTCACGCTCTCGCTCTCGCTCACGCTCTCGCTCTCGCTCACGCTCTCGCTCTCGCTCACGCTCTCGCTCTCGCTCTCGCTCTCGCTCACGCTCTCGCTCTCGCTCTCGCTCTCGCTCTCGCTCACGCTCTCGCTCTCGCTCACGCTCTCGCTCTCGCTCACGCTCTCGCTCTCGCTCACGCTCTCGCTCTCGCTCTCGCTCTCGCTCTCGCTCTCGCTCTCGCTCTCGCTCTCGCTCACGCTCTCGCTCTCGCTCACGCTCTCGCTCTCGCTCTCGCTCTCGCTCTCGCTCACGCTCTCGCTCTCGCTCTCGCTCTCGCTCACGCCCTCGCTCTCGCTCTCGCTCACGCTCTCGCTCTCGCTCACGCTCTCGCTCTCGCTCACGCTCTCGCTCTCGCTCACGCTCTCGCTCTCGCTCACGCTCTCGCTCACGCTCTCGCTCTCGCTCACGCTCTCGCTCTCGCTCTCGCTCTCGCTCACGCTCTCGCTCTCGCTCACGCTCTCGCTCTCGCTCACGCTCTCGCTCTCGCTCACGCTCTCGCTCTCGCTCACGCTCTCGCTCTCGCTCACGCTCTCGCTCTCGCTCACGCTCTCGCTCTCGCTCTCGCTCTCGCTCTCGCTCTCGCTCTCGCTCTCGCTCTCGCTCTCGCTCTCGCTCTCGCTCTCGCTCACGCTCTCGCTCTCGCTCACGCTCTCGCTCACGCTCACGCTCTCGCTCACGCTCTCGCTCTCGCTCACGCTCTCGCTCTCGCTCTCGCTCTCGCTCTCGCTCACGCTCTCGCTCTCGCTCACGCTCTCGCTCTCGCTCACGCTCTCGCTCTCGCTCACGCTCTCGCTCTCGCTCACGCTCTCGCTCTCGCTCACGCTCTCGCTCTCGCTCACGCTCTCGCTCTCGCTCACGCTCTCGCTCTCGCTCACGCTCTCGCTCTCGCTCACGCTCTCGCTCTCGCTCACGCTCTCGCTCTCGCTCACGCTCTCGCTCTCGCTCACGCTCTCGCTCTCGCTCACCCTCTCGCTCTCGCTCACGCTCTCGCTCTCGCTCACGCTCTCGCTCTCGCTCACGCTCTCGCTCTCGCTCACGCTCTCGCTCTCGCTCACGCTCTCGCTCTCGCTCACGCTCTCGCTCTCGCTCACGCTCTCGCTCTCGCTCACGCTCTCGCTCTCGCTCACGCTCTCGCTCTCGCTCACGCTCTCGCTGATTTAGGAGGCTCAGCACAAGGCTCTTGATTCATGTTTCACTCATGGTGGCTCTTTTTCCCCAAGAGTAATAAAACCCCATTTCTGATTCACAGCTAACGAAATGTCCACACTAAACAGTCCCACATTAGGGTTTATTTGCATGGCCCGATCACACGGGGTATCGTGTTCATTCGTTACATTGTTAGCAAATTATCCAGTCTCCTGGATAGATCACAACCACCTCACATTTGCATTCGCGGGTCTCTATGAATCAGCCTCAACTCAATGGCAATGAATTTTTTAGTTCGGTTAACCCAGTTAGTTGGCGAGAGTTACAGAGATTAAGGCTGGAAGATATCAAGTCATTCACTGCATTGCATTTGGCTGCTTTCAAAAACTAGCCCATGACAACTCCATGGGTCATAGCAGAATATTATTCAATATAGGGCTTAGGTCAAAGGGCACTGGAAATATACTATAACTATCACCGTGGGCTGAAGTACACCAATTATCATGAAATTGGTGCAGGATCAGGCAGAATTTCAGCATTTGTTCTGTTTTGCATGGGATCAGCATGTGTAAGGGCTGACCCAATGACAACTAACTGCAGCATATTGAAGCACTGCGTTAACTGAAATGCATAATCCCTAAAATTAAAGCATTATTGTTCTCACTAAAAGTAAGCACTTCCTTTATTCCCACCCCACCACACCCCGCTTTCTTAGTAGAAGGAGTGAGTGTTCCCTTCTTGCTTATGACATAAAGTAGAAAATTTCCATCCTGGACTTAGATTCAGCATCAGTAAAATCCATCTTATCTGTGCAAATTTCTCTCACCATTCTACTTTTCCAAGATTTCGATTGGGATTTTGATTAATAATGTATCTATTTAATCCTATATACAAGGTGAATAAAATGTGCATGGCTTTAAACCTCTTGAGTTTGCATTGCAGAAAAAAGTAAATCAACTTACATGGACAATTAATGATATGTTACCTTCTTTTGCCATTTGATCATTTCTTGTTTATATGTTTTTCACCAAAACATTGCCAATTTTTCATAGAAATGATCACATCTAGTATTTTTATACGTTGCTCCTTGGCTGCCGGCAGGTGCTCATTCATTCAATAAGTATTGAATAGCTAATAACACGTTAGACCTTGGGGATGAAATCCTGAACAAGACAAAAATGATTTTATTTCTTCTAGTGAAGCTAACCGTATAGTAATAAATTCCAATGACTAAACATTCAATAATAAACCTGGGAACTGAGTATTAAAGTAGGAGAAGTGCAAGTTCTCTGGGAGGAAATAGACCAGGCTAAAAGACAACACACAGCCATCACGTCAATGTCTACTGATAGCAGCCCTATAGCTAGGGCAGGGAGACGTGCCCCGCACGTTTCTGAGACTATAACTTTTTATGGGAGCAGACAGTCTTGCTTTTTTTCCTGGAGTAAGTAGAAAACCCCGTTATCAAGTCGATGCCAACTCCCAACGATGGTATAGGACAGGTAGCACTGCTCTTGCGGGTTTCTAAGACTGTAACTCTTGACGGAGCAGCTGGGGTTACAGTTAGCATCCTGAGGCTGGTGGAAATGTCTCCTTCAACGAGACTGAGACCAAAAGGCTTACAGTCATCCTTGTCACTCTTCCTCCGGGACATGCCATGATCTGTTTGCCAGAAAACCTTGGGGATTCTAACTCTGCAAAAGAGCCAGATTCATCGCTTCTTTTGTCTCTGCCTTCTACCACTTCTACATCATTAATCTCTGATTTCTGCAATAGCCTCCTGCCTGCTCTCCTGCCTCTGCCTTTACAGAAGCATCCACTACATTCAATTCCAAATACACATACCTATTACTCGCTATTATTTACATAATATAAATTTCATTTCTGTCCATATCAATGGAATAAAAGCCATAATCTTTCTACTGGTCTAAGAGATTTCTTTAATTTCTCCTCCACCCCTCTGAAATATTTCTCCCATCACACTAGATCCTGTGATGGGAGGCTCTTCCTGCAGACCTGCCCAGTGCTTCCTTGGGACCCAAGAATGCGGTTCACTCTTTGAAATGGTTTTCTTCTAAGTATCCACTTGACTAGGTCCATTACTTCTTATAGTTCTTTTTCAAATGCCACTTTGTCACTGCTGTGTTTTCTGACAATTGCATAATTACATTTACTTTCTGACCCATCCCAATTCTCCCTGTCTCTCCTGCTTAGCTAATTTTGTCCATAGTACT
>NW_027459509.1:137500-140000 GCF_050624435.1 Tenrec ecaudatus
CTCTCGCTCTCGCTCACGCTCTCGCTCTCGCTCACGCTCTCGCTCTCGCTCACGCTCTCGCTCTCGCTCACGCTCTCGCTCTCGCTCACGCTCTCGCTCTCGCTCACGCTCTCGCTCTCGCTCACGCTCTCGCTCTCGCTCACGCTCTCGCTCTCGCTCACGCTCTCGCTCTCGCTCACGCTCTCGCTCTCGCTCACGCTCTCGCTCTCGCTCACGCTCTCGCTCTCGCTCACGCTCTCGCTCTCGCTCACGCTCTCGCTGATTTAGGAGGCTCAGCACAAGGCTCTTGATTCATGTTTCACTCATGGTGGCTCTTTTTCCCCAAGAGTAATAAAACCCCATTTCTGATTCACAGCTAACGAAATGTCCACACTAAACAGTCCCACATTAGGGTTTATTTGCATGGCCCGATCACACGGGGTATCGTGTTCATTCGTTACATTGTTAGCAAATTATCCAGTCTCCTGGATAGATCACAACCACCTCACATTTGCATTCGCGGGTCTCTATGAATCAGCCTCAACTCAATGGCAATGAATTTTTTAGTTCGGTTAACCCAGTTAGTTGGCGAGAGTTACAGAGATTAAGGCTGGAAGATATCAAGTCATTCACTGCATTGCATTTGGCTGCTTTCAAAAACTAGCCCATGACAACTCCATGGGTCATAGCAGAATATTATTCAATATAGGGCTTAGGTCAAAGGGCACTGGAAATATACTATAACTATCACCGTGGGCTGAAGTACACCAATTATCATGAAATTGGTGCAGGATCAGGCAGAATTTCAGCATTTGTTCTGTTTTGCATGGGATCAGCATGTGTAAGGGCTGACCCAATGACAACTAACTGCAGCATATTGAAGCACTGCGTTAACTGAAATGCATAATCCCTAAAATTAAAGCATTATTGTTCTCACTAAAAGTAAGCACTTCCTTTATTCCCACCCCACCACACCCCGCTTTCTTAGTAGAAGGAGTGAGTGTTCCCTTCTTGCTTATGACATAAAGTAGAAAATTTCCATCCTGGACTTAGATTCAGCATCAGTAAAATCCATCTTATCTGTGCAAATTTCTCTCACCATTCTACTTTTCCAAGATTTCGATTGGGATTTTGATTAATAATGTATCTATTTAATCCTATATACAAGGTGAATAAAATGTGCATGGCTTTAAACCTCTTGAGTTTGCATTGCAGAAAAAAGTAAATCAACTTACATGGACAATTAATGATATGTTACCTTCTTTTGCCATTTGATCATTTCTTGTTTATATGTTTTTCACCAAAACATTGCCAATTTTTCATAGAAATGATCACATCTAGTATTTTTATACGTTGCTCCTTGGCTGCCGGCAGGTGCTCATTCATTCAATAAGTATTGAATAGCTAATAACACGTTAGACCTTGGGGATGAAATCCTGAACAAGACAAAAATGATTTTATTTCTTCTAGTGAAGCTAACCGTATAGTAATAAATTCCAATGACTAAACATTCAATAATAAACCTGGGAACTGAGTATTAAAGTAGGAGAAGTGCAAGTTCTCTGGGAGGAAATAGACCAGGCTAAAAGACAACACACAGCCATCACGTCAATGTCTACTGATAGCAGCCCTATAGCTAGGGCAGGGAGACGTGCCCCGCACGTTTCTGAGACTATAACTTTTTATGGGAGCAGACAGTCTTGCTTTTTTTCCTGGAGTAAGTAGAAAACCCCGTTATCAAGTCGATGCCAACTCCCAACGATGGTATAGGACAGGTAGCACTGCTCTTGCGGGTTTCTAAGACTGTAACTCTTGACGGAGCAGCTGGGGTTACAGTTAGCATCCTGAGGCTGGTGGAAATGTCTCCTTCAACGAGACTGAGACCAAAAGGCTTACAGTCATCCTTGTCACTCTTCCTCCGGGACATGCCATGATCTGTTTGCCAGAAAACCTTGGGGATTCTAACTCTGCAAAAGAGCCAGATTCATCGCTTCTTTTGTCTCTGCCTTCTACCACTTCTACATCATTAATCTCTGATTTCTGCAATAGCCTCCTGCCTGCTCTCCTGCCTCTGCCTTTACAGAAGCATCCACTACATTCAATTCCAAATACACATACCTATTACTCGCTATTATTTACATAATATAAATTTCATTTCTGTCCATATCAATGGAATAAAAGCCATAATCTTTCTACTGGTCTAAGAGATTTCTTTAATTTCTCCTCCACCCCTCTGAAATATTTCTCCCATCACACTAGATCCTGTGATGGGAGGCTCTTCCTGCAGACCTGCCCAGTGCTTCCTTGGGACCCAAGAATGCGGTTCACTCTTTGAAATGGTTTTCTTCTAAGTATCCACTTGACTAGGTCCATTACTTCTTATAGTTCTTTTTCAAATGCCACTTTGTCACTGCTGTGTTTCCTGACAATTGCATAATTACATTTACTTTCTGACCCATCCCAATTCTCCCTGTCTCTCCTGCTTAGCTAATTTTGTCCATAGTACTGAACATCAACTGTC
>NW_027459509.1:142500-155000 GCF_050624435.1 Tenrec ecaudatus
CTCGCTCACGCTCTCGCTCTCGCTCACGCTCTCGCTCTCGCTCACGCTCTCGCTCTCGCTCACGCTCTCGCTCTCGCTCACGCTCTCGCTCTCGCTCACGCTCTCGCTCTCGCTCTCGCTCACGCTCTCGCTCTCGCTCACGCTCTCGCTCTCGCTCACGCTCTCGCTCACGCTCTCGCTCTCGCTCACGCTCTCGCTCTCGCTCACGCTCTCGCTGATTTAGGAGGCTCAGCACAAGGCTCTTGATTCATGTTTCACTCATGGTGGCTCTTTTTCCCCAAGAGTAATAAAACCCCATTTCTGATTCACAGCTAACGAAATGTCCACACTAAACAGTCCCACATTAGGGTTTATTTGCATGGCCCGATCACACGGGGTATCGTGTTCATTCGTTACATTGTTAGCAAATTATCCAGTCTCCTGGATAGATCACAACCACCTCACATTTGCATTCGCGGGTCTCTATGAATCAGCCTCAACTCAATGGCAATGAATTTTTTAGTTCGGTTAACCCAGTTAGTTGGCGAGAGTTACAGAGATTAAGGCTGGAAGATATCAAGTCATTCACTGCATTGCATTTGGCTGCTTTCAAAAACTAGCCCATGACAACTCCATGGGTCATAGCAGAATATTATTCAATATAGGGCTTAGGTCAAAGGGCACTGGAAATATACTATAACTATCACCGTGGGCTGAAGTACACCAATTATCATGAAATTGGTGCAGGATCAGGCAGAATTTCAGCATTTGTTCTGTTTTGCATGGGATCAGCATGTGTAAGGGCTGACCCAATGACAACTAACTGCAGCATATTGAAGCACTGCGTTAACTGAAATGCATAATCCCTAAAATTAAAGCATTATTGTTCTCACTAAAAGTAAGCACTTCCTTTATTCCCACCCCACCACACCCCGCTTTCTTAGTAGAAGGAGTGAGTGTTCCCTTCTTGCTTATGACATAAAGTAGAAAATTTCCATCCTGGACTTAGATTCAGCATCAGTAAAATCCATCTTATCTGTGCAAATTTCTCTCACCATTCTACTTTTCCAAGATTTCGATTGGGATTTTGATTAATAATGTATCTATTTAATCCTATATACAAGGTGAATAAAATGTGCATGGCTTTAAACCTCTTGAGTTTGCATTGCAGAAAAAAGTAAATCAACTTACATGGACAATTAATGATATGTTACCTTCTTTTGCCATTTGATCATTTCTTGTTTATATGTTTTTCACCAAAACATTGCCAATTTTTCATAGAAATGATCACATCTAGTATTTTTATACGTTGCTCCTTGGCTGCCGGCAGGTGCTCATTCATTCAATAAGTATTGAATAGCTAATAACACGTTAGACCTTGGGGATGAAATCCTGAACAAGACAAAAATGATTTTATTTCTTCTAGTGAAGCTAACCGTATAGTAATAAATTCCAATGACTAAACATTCAATAATAAACCTGGGAACTGAGTATTAAAGTAGGAGAAGTGCAAGTTCTCTGGGAGGAAATAGACCAGGCTAAAAGACAACACACAGCCATCACGTCAATGTCTACTGATAGCAGCCCTATAGCTAGGGCAGGGAGACGTGCCCCGCACGTTTCTGAGACTATAACTTTTTATGGGAGCAGACAGTCTTGCTTTTTTTCCTGGAGTAAGTAGAAAACCCCGTTATCAAGTCGATGCCAACTCCCAACGATGGTATAGGACAGGTAGCACTGCTCTTGCGGGTTTCTAAGACTGTAACTCTTGACGGAGCAGCTGGGGTTACAGTTAGCATCCTGAGGCTGGTGGAAATGTCTCCTTCAACGAGACTGAGACCAAAAGGCTTACAGTCATCCTTGTCACTCTTCCTCCGGGACATGCCATGATCTGTTTGCCAGAAAACCTTGGGGATTCTAACTCTGCAAAAGAGCCAGATTCATCGCTTCTTTTGTCTCTGCCTTCTACCACTTCTACATCATTAATCTCTGATTTCTGCAATAGCCTCCTGCCTGCTCTCCTGCCTCTGCCTTTACAGAAGCATCCACTACATTCAATTCCAAATACACATACCTATTACTCGCTATTATTTACATAATATAAATTTCATTTCTGTCCATATCAATGGAATAAAAGCCATAATCTTTCTACTGGTCTAAGAGATTTCTTTAATTTCTCCTCCACCCCTCTGAAATATTTCTCCCATCACACTAGATCCTGTGATGGGAGGCTCTTCCTGCAGACCTGCCCAGTGCTTCCTTGGGACCCAAGAATGCGGTTCACTCTTTGAAATGGTTTTCTTCTAAGTATCCACTTGACTAGGTCCATTACTTCTTATAGTTCTTTTTCAAATGCCACTTTGTCACTGCTGTGTTTCCTGACAATTGCATAATTACATTTACTTTCTGACCCATCCCAATTCTCCCTGTCTCTCCTGCTTAGCTAATTTTGTCCATAGTACTGAACATCAACTGTCATAGTGTGCAGTTCGTCACGCTCTCGCTCTCGCTCACGCTCTCGCTCTCGCTCACGCTCACGCTCTCGCTCACGCTCACGCTCTCGCTCTCGCTCTCGCTCACGCTCTCGCTCTCGCTCTCGCTCTCGCTCACGCTCTCGCTCTCGCTCACGCTCTCGCTCTCGCTCACGCTCTCGCTCTCGCTCACGCTCTCGCTCTCGCTCTCGCTCTCGCTCTCGCTCTCGCTCTCGCTCTCGCTCACGCTCTCGCTCTCGCTCTCGCTCTCGCTCTCGCTCTCGCTCTCGCTCACGCTCTCGCTCTCGCTCACGCTCTCGCTCTCGCTCTCGCTCTCGCTCACGCTCTCGCTCTCGCTCACGCTCTCGCTCTCGCTCACGCTCTCGCTCTCGCTCACGCTCTCGCTCTCGCTCACGCTCTCGCTCTCGCTCACGCTCTCGCTCTCGCTCACGCTCTCGCTCTCGCTCACGCTCTCGCTCTCGCTCACGCTCTCGCTCTCGCTCACGCTCTCGCTCTCGCTCACGCTCTCGCTCTCGCTCACGCTCTCGCTCTCGCTCTCGCTCTCGCTCTCGCTCTCGCTCTCGCTCTCGCTCACGCTCTCGCTCTCGCTCACGCTCTCGCTCTCGCTCACGCTCTCGCTCTCGCTCACGCTCTCGCTCTCGCTCACGCTCTCGCTCTCGCTCACGCTCTCGCTCTCGCTCACGCTCTCGCTCTCGCTCACGCTCTCGCTCTCGCTCACGCTCTCGCTCTCGCTCACGCTCTCGCTCTCGCTCACGCTCTCGCTCTCGCTCACGCTCTCGCTCTCGCTCACGCTCTCGCTCTCGCTCACGCTCTCGCTCTCGCTCACGCTCTCGCTCTCGCTCACGCTCTCGCTGATTTAGGAGGCTCAGCACAAGGCTCTTGATTCATGTTTCACTCATGGTGGCTCTTTTTCCCCAAGAGTAATAAAACCCCATTTCTGATTCACAGCTAACGAAATGTCCACACTAAACAGTCCCACATTAGGGTTTATTTGCATGGCCCGATCACACGGGGTATCGTGTTCATTCGTTACATTGTTAGCAAATTATCCAGTCTCCTGGATAGATCACAACCACCTCACATTTGCATTCGCGGGTCTCTATGAATCAGCCTCAACTCAATGGCAATGAATTTTTTAGTTCGGTTAACCCAGTTAGTTGGCGAGAGTTACAGAGATTAAGGCTGGAAGATATCAAGTCATTCACTGCATTGCATTTGGCTGCTTTCAAAAACTAGCCCATGACAACTCCATGGGTCATAGCAGAATATTATTCAATATAGGGCTTAGGTCAAAGGGCACTGGAAATATACTATAACTATCACCGTGGGCTGAAGTACACCAATTATCATGAAATTGGTGCAGGATCAGGCAGAATTTCAGCATTTGTTCTGTTTTGCATGGGATCAGCATGTGTAAGGGCTGACCCAATGACAACTAACTGCAGCATATTGAAGCACTGCGTTAACTGAAATGCATAATCCCTAAAATTAAAGCATTATTGTTCTCACTAAAAGTAAGCACTTCCTTTATTCCCACCCCACCACACCCCGCTTTCTTAGTAGAAGGAGTGAGTGTTCCCTTCTTGCTTATGACATAAAGTAGAAAATTTCCATCCTGGACTTAGATTCAGCATCAGTAAAATCCATCTTATCTGTGCAAATTTCTCTCACCATTCTACTTTTCCAAGATTTCGATTGGGATTTTGATTAATAATGTATCTATTTAATCCTATATACAAGGTGAATAAAATGTGCATGGCTTTAAACCTCTTGAGTTTGCATTGCAGAAAAAAGTAAATCAACTTACATGGACAATTAATGATATGTTACCTTCTTTTGCCATTTGATCATTTCTTGTTTATATGTTTTTCACCAAAACATTGCCAATTTTTCATAGAAATGATCACATCTAGTATTTTTATACGTTGCTCCTTGGCTGCCGGCAGGTGCTCATTCATTCAATAAGTATTGAATAGCTAATAACACGTTAGACCTTGGGGATGAAATCCTGAACAAGACAAAAATGATTTTATTTCTTCTAGTGAAGCTAACCGTATAGTAATAAATTCCAATGACTAAACATTCAATAATAAACCTGGGAACTGAGTATTAAAGTAGGAGAAGTGCAAGTTCTCTGGGAGGAAATAGACCAGGCTAAAAGACAACACACAGCCATCACGTCAATGTCTACTGATAGCAGCCCTATAGCTAGGGCAGGGAGACGTGCCCCGCACGTTTCTGAGACTATAACTTTTTATGGGAGCAGACAGTCTTGCTTTTTTTCCTGGAGTAAGTAGAAAACCCCGTTATCAAGTCGATGCCAACTCCCAACGATGGTATAGGACAGGTAGCACTGCTCTTGCGGGTTTCTAAGACTGTAACTCTTGACGGAGCAGCTGGGGTTACAGTTAGCATCCTGAGGCTGGTGGAAATGTCTCCTTCAACGAGACTGAGACCAAAAGGCTTACAGTCATCCTTGTCACTCTTCCTCCGGGACATGCCATGATCTGTTTGCCAGAAAACCTTGGGGATTCTAACTCTGCAAAAGAGCCAGATTCATCGCTTCTTTTGTCTCTGCCTTCTACCACTTCTACATCATTAATCTCTGATTTCTGCAATAGCCTCCTGCCTGCTCTCCTGCCTCTGCCTTTACAGAAGCATCCACTACATTCAATTCCAAATACACATACCTATTACTCGCTATTATTTACATAATATAAATTTCATTTCTGTCCATATCAATGGAATAAAAGCCATAATCTTTCTACTGGTCTAAGAGATTTCTTTAATTTCTCCTCCACCCCTCTGAAATATTTCTCCCATCACACTAGATCCTGTGATGGGAGGCTCTTCCTGCAGACCTGCCCAGTGCTTCCTTGGGACCCAAGAATGCGGTTCACTCTTTGAAATGGTTTTCTTCTAAGTATCCACTTGACTAGGTCCATTACTTCTTATAGTTCTTTTTCAAATGCCACTTTGTCACTGCTGTGTTTCCTGACAATTGCATAATTACATTTACTTTCTGACCCATCCCAATTCTCCCTGTCTCTCCTGCTTAGCTAATTTTGTCCATAGTACTGAACATCAACTGTCATAGTGTGCAGTTCGTCACGCTCTCGCTCTCGCTCACGCTCTCGCTCTCGCTCACGCTCACGCTCTCGCTCACGCTCACGCTCTCGCTCTCGCTCTCGCTCTCGCTCACGCTCTCGCTCTCGCTCTCGCTCACGCTCTCGCTCTCGCTCACGCTCTCGCTCTCGCTCACGCTCTCGCTCTCGCTCTCGCTCTCGCTCTCGCTCACGCTCTCGCTCTCGCTCTCGCTCTCGCTCTCGCTCACGCTCTCGCTCTCGCTCTCGCTCTCGCTCTCGCTCTCGCTCTCGCTCTCGCTCACGCTCTCGCTCTCGCTCACGCTCTCGCTCTCGCTCACGCTCTCGCTCTCGCTCTCGCTCTCGCTCACGCTCTCGCTCACGCTCTCGCTCTCGCTCACGCTCTCGCTCTCGCTCACGCTCTCGCTCTCGCTCACGCTCTCGCTCTCGCTCACGCTCTCGCTCTCGCTCACGCTCTCGCTCTCGCTCACGCTCTCGCTCTCGCTCACGCTCTCGCTCTCGCTCACGCTCTCGCTCTCGCTCACGCTCTCGCTCTCGCTCACGCTCTCGCTCTCGCTCTCGCTCTCGCTCTCGCTCACGCTCTCGCTCTCGCTCTCGCTCTCGCTCACGCTCTCGCTCTCGCTCACGCTCTCGCTCTCGCTCACGCTCACGCTCTCGCTCACGCTCTCGCTCTCGCTCTCGCTCACGCTCTCGCTCTCGCTCTCGCTCTCGCTCTCGCTCTCGCTCTCGCTCTCGCTCTCGCTCACGCTCTCGCTCTCGCTCTCGCTCACGCTCTCGCTCTCGCTCTCGCTCTCGCTCACGCTCTCGCTCTCGCTCACGCTCTCGCTCACGCTCTCGCTCTCGCTCTCGCTCTCGCTCTCGCTCTCGCTCTCGCTCTCGCTCACGCTCTCGCTCTCGCTCACGCTCTCGCTCTCGCTCACGCTCTCGCTCTCGCTCACGCTCTCGCTCTCGCTCACGCTCTCGCTCTCGCTCACGCTCTCGCTCTCGCTCACGCTCTCGCTCTCGCTCACGCTCTCGCTCTCGCTCACGCTCTCGCTCTCGCTCACGCTCTCGCTCTCGCTCACGCTCTCGCTCTCGCTCACGCTCTCGCTCTCGCTCACGCTCTCGCTCTCGCTCACGCTCTCGCTCTCGCTCACGCTCTCGCTCTCGCTCACGCTCTCGCTCTCGCTCACGCTCTCGCTCTCGCTCACGCTCTCGCTCTCGCTCACGCTCTCGCTCTCGCTCACGCTCTCGCTCACGCTCTCGCTCTCGCTCACGCTCTCGCTCTCGCTCACGCTCTCGCTCTCGCTCACGCTCTCGCTCTCGCTCACGCTCTCGCTCTCGCTCACGCTCTCGCTCTCGCTCACGCTCTCGCTCTCGCTCACCCTCTCGCTCTCGCTCACGCTCTCGCTCTCGCTCACGCTCTCGCTCTCGCTCACGCTCTCGCTCTCGCTCACGCTCTCGCTCTCGCTCACGCTCTCGCTCTCGCTCACGCTCTCGCTCTCGCTCACGCTCTCGCTCTCGCTCACGCTCTCGCTCTCGCTCACGCTCTCGCTCTCGCTCACGCTCTCGCTGATTTAGGAGGCTCAGCACAAGGTTCTTGATTCATGTTTCACTCATGGTGGCTCTTTTTCCCCAAGAGTAATAAAACCCCATTTCTGATTCACAGCTAACGAAATGTCCACACTAAACAGTCCCACATTAGGGTTTATTTGCATGGCCCGATCACACGGGGTATCGTGTTCATTCGTTACATTGTTAGCAAATTATCCAGTCTCCTGGATAGATCACAACCACCTCACATTTGCATTCGCGGGTCTCTATGAATCAGCCTCAACTCAATGGCAATGAATTTTTTAGTTCGGTTAACCCAGTTAGTTGGCGAGAGTTACAGAGATTAAGGCTGGAAGATATCAAGTCATTCACTGCATTGCATTTGGCTGCTTTCAAAAACTAGCCCATGACAACTCCATGGGTCATAGCAGAATATTATTCAATATAGGGCTTAGGTCAAAGGGCACTGGAAATATACTATAACTATCACCGTGGGCTGAAGTACACCAATTATCATGAAATTGGTGCAGGATCAGGCAGAATTTCAGCATTTGTTCTGTTTTGCATGGGATCAGCATGTGTAAGGGCTGACCCAATGACAACTAACTGCAGCATATTGAAGCACTGCGTTAACTGAAATGCATAATCCCTAAAATTAAAGCATTATTGTTCTCACTAAAAGTAAGCACTTCCTTTATTCCCACCCCACCACACCCCGCTTTCTTAGTAGAAGGAGTGAGTGTTCCCTTCTTGCTTATGACATAAAGTAGAAAATTTCCATCCTGGACTTAGATTCAGCATCAGTAAAATCCATCTTATCTGTGCAAATTTCTCTCACCATTCTACTTTTCCAAGATTTCGATTGGGATTTTGATTAATAATGTATCTATTTAATCCTATATACAAGGTGAATAAAATGTGCATGGCTTTAAACCTCTTGAGTTTGCATTGCAGAAAAAAGTAAATCAACTTACATGGACAATTAATGATATGTTACCTTCTTTTGCCATTTGATCATTTCTTGTTTATATGTTTTTCACCAAAACATTGCCAATTTTTCATAGAAATGATCACATCTAGTATTTTTATACGTTGCTCCTTGGCTGCCGGCAGGTGCTCATTCATTCAATAAGTATTGAATAGCTAATAACACGTTAGACCTTGGGGATGAAATCCTGAACAAGACAAAAATGATTTTATTTCTTCTAGTGAAGCTAACCGTATAGTAATAAATTCCAATGACTAAACATTCAATAATAAACCTGGGAACTGAGTATTAAAGTAGGAGAAGTGCAAGTTCTCTGGGAGGAAATAGACCAGGCTAAAAGACAACACACAGCCATCACGTCAATGTCTACTGATAGCAGCCCTATAGCTAGGGCAGGGAGACGTGCCCCGCACGTTTCTGAGACTATAACTTTTTATGGGAGCAGACAGTCTTGCTTTTTTTCCTGGAGTAAGTAGAAAACCCCGTTATCAAGTCGATGCCAACTCCCAACGATGGTATAGGACAGGTAGCACTGCTCTTGCGGGTTTCTAAGACTGTAACTCTTGACGGAGCAGCTGGGGTTACAGTTAGCATCCTGAGGCTGGTGGAAATGTCTCCTTCAACGAGACTGAGACCAAAAGGCTTACAGTCATCCTTGTCACTCTTCCTCCGGGACATGCCATGATCTGTTTGCCAGAAAACCTTGGGGATTCTAACTCTGCAAAAGAGCCAGATTCATCGCTTCTTTTGTCTCTGCCTTCTACCACTTCTACATCATTAATCTCTGATTTCTGCAATAGCCTCCTGCCTGCTCTCCTGCCTCTGCCTTTACAGAAGCATGCACTACATTCAATTCCAAATACACATACCTATTACTCGCTATTATTTACATAATATAAATTTCATTTCTGTCCATATCAATGGAATAAAAGCCATAATCTTTCTACTGGTCTAAGAGATTTCTTTAATTTCTCCTCCACCCCTCTGAAATATTTCTCCCATCACACTAGATCCTGTGATGGGAGGCTCTTCCTGCAGACCTGCCCAGTGCTTCCTTGGGACCCAAGAATGCGGTTCACTCTTTGAAATGGTTTTCTTCTAAGTATCCACTTGACTAGGTCCATTACTTCTTATAGTTCTTTTTCAAATGCCACTTTGTCACTGCTGTGTTTCCTGACAATTGCATAATTACATTTACTTTCTGACCCATCCCAATTCTCCCTGTCTCTCCTGCTTAGCCATTTTGTCCATAGTACTGAACATCAACTGTCATAGTGTGCAGTTCGTCACGCTCTCGCTCTCGCTCACGCTCTCGCTCTCGCTCACGCTCACGCTCTCGCTCACGCTCACGCTCTCGCTCTCGCTCTCGCTCTCGCTCACGCTCTCGCTCTCGCTCTCGCTCACGCTCTCGCTCACGCTCACGCTCTCGCTCTCGCTCACGCTCTCGCTCTCGCTCTCGCTCTCGCTCTCGCTCACGCTCTCGCTCTCGCTCTCGCTCTCGCTCTCGCTCACGCTCTCGCTCTCGCTCTCGCTCTCGCTCTCGCTCTCGCTCACGCTCTCGCTCTCGCTCACGCTCTCGCTCTCGCTCACGCTCTCGCTCTCGCTCTCGCTCTCGCTCACGCTCTCGCTCTCGCTCACGCTCTCGCTCTCGCTCACGCTCTCGCTCTCGCTCACGCTCTCGCTCTCGCTCACGCTCTCGCTCTCGCTCACGCTCTCGCTCACGCTCTCGCTCTCGCTCACGCTCTCGCTCTCGCTCTCGCTCTCGCTCTCGCTCTCGCTCACGCTCTCGCTCTCGCTCACGCTCTCGCTCTCGCTCTCGCTCACGCTCTCGCTCTCGCTCACGCTCTCGCTCTCGCTCACGCTCTCGCTCTCGCTCACGCTCTCGCTCTCGCTCACGCTCTCGCTCTCGCTCACGCTCTCGCTCTCGCTCACGCTCTCGCTCTCGCTCACGCTCTCGCTCTCGCTCACGCTCTCGCTCTCGCTCACGCTCTCACTCTCGCTCACGCTCTCGCCCTCGCTCACGCTCTCGCCCTCGCTCACGCTCTCGCCCTCGCTCACGCTCTCGCCCTCGCTCACGCTCTCGCCCTCGCTCACGCTCTCGCCCTCGCTCACGCTCTCGCCCTCGCTCACGCTCTCGCCCTCGCTCACGCTCTCGCTCTCGCTCACGCTCTCGCCCTCGCTCTCGCTCTCGCCCTCGCTCTCGCTCTCGCTCACGCCCTCGCTCTCGCTCACGCTCTCGCTCTCGCCCACGCCCTCGCTCTCGCTCACGCTCTCCCTCTCGCCCTCGCTCTCGCTCTCGCCCTCGCTCTCGCTCTCGCCCTCGCTCTCGCTCTCGCCCACGCTCTCGCTCTCGCCCACGCTCTCGCTCTCGCTCACGCTCTCGCTCTCGCTCACGCTCTCGCTCTCGCTCTCGCTCTCGCTCTCGCTCACGCTCTCGCTCTCGCTCACGCTCTCGCTCTCGCTCACGCTCTCGCTCTCGCTCACGCTCTCGCTCTCGCTCACGCTCTCGCTCTCGCTCACGCTCTCGCTCTCGCTCACGCTCTCGCTCTCGCTCACGCTCTCGTTCTCGCTCTCGCTCTCGCTCACGCTCTCGCTCTCGCTCACGCTCTCGCTCTCGCTCTCGCTCTCGCTCACGCTCTCGCTCTCGCTCACGCTCTCGCTCTCGCTCACGCTCTCGCTCTCGCTCTCGCTCACGCTCTCGCTCTCGCTCACGCTCTCGCTCTCGCTCACGCTCTCGCTCTCGCTCACGCTCTCGCTCTCGCTCACGCTCTCGCTCTCGCTCACGCTCTCGCTCTCGCTCACGCTCTCGCTCTCGCTCACGCTCTCGCTCTCGCTCACGCTCTCGCTCACGCTCTCGCTCTCGCTCACGCTCTCGCTCTCGCTCACGCTCTCGCTCTCGCTCACGCTCTCGCTCTCGCTCACGCTCTCGCTCTCGCTCACGCTCTCGCTCTCGCTCACGCTCTCGCTCTCGCTCACGCTCTCGCTCTCGCTCACGCTCTCGCTCTCGCTCACGCTCTCGCTCTCGCTCTCGCTCTCGCCCTCGCTCTCGCTCTCGCTCACGCCCTCGCTCTCGCTCACGCTCTCGCTCTCGCCCACGCCCTCGCTCTCGCCCACGCCCTCGCTCTCGCCCTCGCTCTCGCTCTCGCCCTCGCTCTCGCTCTCGCCCTCGCTCTCGCTCTCGCCCACGCTCTCGCTCTCGCTCACGCTCTCGCTCTCGCTCACGCTCTCGCTCTCGCTCACGCTCTCGCTCTCGCTCACGCTCTCGCTCTCGCTCACGCTCTCGCTCTCGCCCACGCTCTCGCTCTCGCCCACGCTCTCGCTCTCGCCCACGCTCTCGCCCACGCTCTCGCTCTCGCCCACGCTCTCGCTCTCGCCCACGCTCTCGCTCTCGCCCACGCTCTCGCTCTCGCCCACGCTCTCGCTCTCGCCCACGCTCTCGCTCTCGCCCACGCTCTCGCTCTCGCCCACGCTCTCGCTCTCGCCCACGCTCTCGCTCTCGCCCACGCTCTCGCTCTCGCCCACGCTCTCGCTCTCGCCCACGCTCTCGCTCTCGCCCACGCTCTCGCTCTCGCCCACGCTCTCGCTCTCGCCCACGCTCACGCTCTCGCTCTCGCTCACGCTCTCGCTCTCGCTCACGCTCTCGCTCTCGCTCACGCTCTCGCTCTCGCTCACGCTCTCGCTCTCGCTCACGCTCTCGCTCTCGCTCACGCTCTCGCTCTCGCTCACGCTCTCGCTCTCGCTCACGCTCTCGCTCTCGCTCACGCTCTCGCTCTCGCTCACGCTCTCGCTCTCGCTCACGCTCTCGCTCTCGCTCACGCTCTCGCTCTCGCTCACGCTCTCGCTCTCGCTCACGCTCTCGCTCTCGCTCACGCTCTCGCTCTCGCTCACGCTCTCGCTCTCGCTCACGCTCTCGCTCTCGCTCACGCTCTCGCTCTCGCTCACGCTCTCGCTCTCGCTCACGCTCTCGCTGATTTAGGAGGCTCAGCACAAGGTTCTTGATTCATGTTTCACTCATGGTGGCTCTTTTTCCCCAAGAGTAATAAAACCCCATTTCTGATTCACAGCTAACGAAATGTCCACACTAAACAGTCCCACATTAGGGTTTATTTGCATGGCCCGATCACACGGGGTATCGTGTTCATTCGTTACATTGTTAGCAAATTATCCAGTCTCCTGGATAGATCACAACCACCTCACATTTGCATTCGCGGGTCTCTATGAATCAGCCTCAACTCAATGGCAATGAATTTTTTAGTTCGGTTAACCCAGTTAGTTGGCGAGAGTTACAGAGATTAAGGCTGGAAGATATCAAGTCATTCACTGCATTGCATTTGGCTGCTTTCAAAAACTAGCCCATGACAACTCCATGGGTCATAGCAGAATATTATTCAATATAGGGCTTAG
>NW_027459509.1:160000-177500 GCF_050624435.1 Tenrec ecaudatus
AGTACACCAATTATCATGAAATTGGTGCAGGATCAGGCAGAATTTCAGCATTTGTTCTGTTTTGCATGGGATCAGCATGTGTAAGGGCTGACCCAATGACAACTAACTGCAGCATATTGAAGCACTGCGTTAACTGAAATGCATAATCCCTAAAATTAAAGCATTATTGTTCTCACTAAAAGTAAGCACTTCCTTTATTCCCACCCCACCACACCCCGCTTTCTTAGTAGAAGGAGTGAGTGTTCCCTTCTTGCTTATGACATAAAGTAGAAAATTTCCATCCTGGACTTAGATTCAGCATCAGTAAAATCCATCTTATCTGTGCAAATTTCTCTCACCATTCTACTTTTCCAAGATTTCGATTGGGATTTTGATTAATAATGTATCTATTTAATCCTATATACAAGGTGAATAAAATGTGCATGGCTTTAAACCTCTTGAGTTTGCATTGCAGAAAAAAGTAAATCAACTTACATGGACAATTAATGATATGTTACCTTCTTTTGCCATTTGATCATTTCTTGTTTATATGTTTTTCACCAAAACATTGCCAATTTTTCATAGAAATGATCACATCTAGTATTTTTATACGTTGCTCCTTGGCTGCCGGCAGGTGCTCATTCATTCAATAAGTATTGAATAGCTAATAACACGTTAGACCTTGGGGATGAAATCCTGAACAAGACAAAAATGATTTTATTTCTTCTAGTGAAGCTAACCGTATAGTAATAAATTCCAATGACTAAACATTCAATAATAAACCTGGGAACTGAGTATTAAAGTAGGAGAAGTGCAAGTTCTCTGGGAGGAAATAGACCAGGCTAAAAGACAACACACAGCCATCACGTCAATGTCTACTGATAGCAGCCCTATAGCTAGGGCAGGGAGACGTGCCCCGCACGTTTCTGAGACTATAACTTTTTATGGGAGCAGACAGTCTTGCTTTTTTTCCTGGAGTAAGTAGAAAACCCCGTTATCAAGTCGATGCCAACTCCCAACGATGGTATAGGACAGGTAGCACTGCTCTTGCGGGTTTCTAAGACTGTAACTCTTGACGGAGCAGCTGGGGTTACAGTTAGCATCCTGAGGCTGGTGGAAATGTCTCCTTCAACGAGACTGAGACCAAAAGGCTTACAGTCATCCTTGTCACTCTTCCTCCGGGACATGCCATGATCTGTTTGCCAGAAAACCTTGGGGATTCTAACTCTGCAAAAGAGCCAGATTCATCGCTTCTTTTGTCTCTGCCTTCTACCACTTCTACATCATTAATCTCTGATTTCTGCAATAGCCTCCTGCCTGCTCTCCTGCCTCTGCCTTTACAGAAGCATCCACTACATTCAATTCCAAATACACATACCTATTACTCGCTATTATTTACATAATATAAATTTCATTTCTGTCCATATCAATGGAATAAAAGCCATAATCTTTCTACTGGTCTAAGAGATTTCTTTAATTTCTCCTCCACCCCTCTGAAATATTTCTCCCATCACACTAGATCCTGTGATGGGAGGCTCTTCCTGCAGACCTGCCCAGTGCTTCCTTGGGACCCAAGAATGCGGTTCACTCTTTGAAATGGTTTTCTTCTAAGTATCCACTTGACTAGGTCCATTACTTCTTATAGTTCTTTTTCAAATGCCACTTTGTCACTGCTGTGTTTCCTGACAATTGCATAATTACATTTACTTTCTGACCCATCCCAATTCTCCCTGTCTCTCCTGCTTAGCTAATTTTGTCCATAGTACTGAACATCAACTGTCATAGTGTGCAGTTCGTCACGCTCTCGCTCTCGCTCACGCTCTCGCTCTCGCTCACGCTCACGCTCTCGCTCACGCTCACGCTCTCGCTCTCGCTCTCGCTCTCGCTCACGCTCTCGCTCTCGCTCTCGCTCTCGCTCACGCTCTCGCTCTCGCTCACGCTCTCGCTCTCGCTCACGCTCTCGCTCTCGCTCACGCTCTCGCTCTCGCTCTCGCTATCGCTCACGCTCTCGCTCTCGCTCTCGCTCTCGCTCTCGCTCTCGCTCACGCTCTCGCTCTCGCTCTCGCTCTCGCTCTCGCTCTCGCTCTCGCTCTCGCTCTCGCTCTCGCTCACGCTCTCGCTCTCGCTCACGCTCTCGCTCTCGCTCACGCTCTCGCTCTCGCTCACGCTCTCGCTCTCGCTCACGCTCTCGCTCTCGCTCTCGCTCTCGCTCACGCTCTCGCTCTCGCTCTCGCTCTCGCTCTCGCTCACGCTCTCGCTCTCGCTCACGCTCTCGCTCTCGCTCACGCTCTCGCTCTCGCTCACGCTCTCGCTCTCGCTCACGCTCTCGCTCTCGCTCACGCTCTCGCTCTCGCTCACGCTCTCGCTCTCGCTCACGCTCCCGCTCTCGCTCACGCTCCCGCTCTCGCTCTCGCTCCCGCTCTCGCTCACGCTCCCGCTCTCGCTCTCGCTCCCGCTCTCGCTCTCGCTCCCGCTCTCGCTCTCGCTCCCGCTCTCGCTCTCGCTCACGCTCTCGCTCTCGCTCACGCTCTCGCTCACGCTCACGCTCTCGCTCACGCTCTCGCTCTCGCTCACGCTCTCGCTCTCGCTCACGCTCTCGCTCTCGCTCACGCTCTCGCTCTCGCTCACGCTCTCGCTCTCGCTCACGCTCTCGCTCTCGCTCACGCTCTCGCTCTCGCTCACGCTCTCGCTCTCGCTCACGCTCTCGCTCTCGCTCACGCTCTCGCTCTCGCTCACGCTCTCGCTCTCGCTCACGCTCTCGCTCTCGCTCACGCTCTCGCTCTCGCTCACGCTCTCGCTCTCGCTCACGCTCTCGCTCTCGCTCACGCTCTCGCTCTCGCTCACGCTCTCGCTCTCGCTCACGCTCTCGCTCTCGCTCACGCTCTCGCTCTCGCTCACGCTCTCGCTCTCGCTCACGCTCTCGCTCTCGCTCACGCTCTCGCTCTCGCTCACGCTCTCGCTCTCGCTCACGCTCTCGCTCTCGCTCACGCTCTCGCTCTCGCTCTCGCTCACGCTCTCGCTGATTTAGGAGGCTCAGCACAAGGCTCTTGATTCATGTTTCACTCATGGTGGCTCTTTTTCCCCAAGAGTAATAAAACCCCATTTCTGATTCACAGCTAACGAAATGTCCACACTAAACAGTCCCACATTAGGGTTTATTTGCATGGCCCGATCACACGGGGTATCGTGTTCATTCGTTACATTGTTAGCAAATTATCCAGTCTCCTGGATAGATCACAACCACCTCACATTTGCATTCGCGGGTCTCTATGAATCAGCCTCAACTCAATGGCAATGAATTTTTTAGTTCGGTTAACCCAGTTAGTTGGCGAGAGTTACAGAGATTAAGGCTGGAAGATATCAAGTCATTCACTGCATTGCATTTGGCTGCTTTCAAAAACTAGCCCATGACAACTCCATGGGTCATAGCAGAATATTATTCAATATAGGGCTTAGGTCAAAGGGCACTGGAAATATACTATAACTATCACCGTGGGCTGAAGTACACCAATTATCATGAAATTGGTGCAGGATCAGGCAGAATTTCAGCATTTGTTCTGTTTTGCATGGGATCAGCATGTGTAAGGGCTGACCCAATGACAACTAACTGCAGCATATTGAAGCACTGCGTTAACTGAAATGCATAATCCCTAAAATTAAAGCATTATTGTTCTCACTAAAAGTAAGCACTTCCTTTATTCCCACCCCACCACACCCCGCTTTCTTAGTAGAAGGAGTGAGTGTTCCCTTCTTGCTTATGACATAAAGTAGAAAATTTCCATCCTGGACTTAGATTCAGCATCAGTAAAATCCATCTTATCTGTGCAAATTTCTCTCACCATTCTACTTTTCCAAGATTTCGATTGGGATTTTGATTAATAATGTATCTATTTAATCCTATATACAAGGTGAATAAAATGTGCATGGCTTTAAACCTCTTGAGTTTGCATTGCAGAAAAAAGTAAATCAACTTACATGGACAATTAATGATATGTTACCTTCTTTTGCCATTTGATCATTTCTTGTTTATATGTTTTTCACCAAAACATTGCCAATTTTTCATAGAAATGATCACATCTAGTATTTTTATACGTTGCTCCTTGGCTGCCGGCAGGTGCTCATTCATTCAATAAGTATTGAATAGCTAATAACACGTTAGACCTTGGGGATGAAATCCTGAACAAGACAAAAATGATTTTATTTCTTCTAGTGAAGCTAACCGTATAGTAATAAATTCCAATGACTAAACATTCAATAATAAACCTGGGAACTGAGTATTAAAGTAGGAGAAGTGCAAGTTCTCTGGGAGGAAATAGACCAGGCTAAAAGACAACACACAGCCATCACGTCAATGTCTACTGATAGCAGCCCTATAGCTAGGGCAGGGAGACGTGCCCCGCACGTTTCTGAGACTATAACTTTTTATGGGAGCAGACAGTCTTGCTTTTTTTCCTGGAGTAAGTAGAAAACCCCGTTATCAAGTCGATGCCAACTCCCAACGATGGTATAGGACAGGTAGCACTGCTCTTGCGGGTTTCTAAGACTGTAACTCTTGACGGAGCAGCTGGGGTTACAGTTAGCATCCTGAGGCTGGTGGAAATGTCTCCTTCAACGAGACTGAGACCAAAAGGCTTACAGTCATCCTTGTCACTCTTCCTCCGGGACATGCCATGATCTGTTTGCCAGAAAACCTTGGGGATTCTAACTCTGCAAAAGAGCCAGATTCATCGCTTCTTTTGTCTCTGCCTTCTACCACTTCTACATCATTAATCTCTGATTTCTGCAATAGCCTCCTGCCTGCTCTCCTGCCTCTGCCTTTACAGAAGCATGCACTACATTCAATTCCAAATACACATACCTATTACTCGCTATTATTTACATAATATAAATTTCATTTCTGTCCATATCAATGGAATAAAAGCCATAATCTTTCTACTGGTCTAAGAGATTTCTTTAATTTCTCCTCCACCCCTCTGAAATATTTCTCCCATCACACTAGATCCTGTGATGGGAGGCTCTTCCTGCAGACCTGCCCAGTGCTTCCTTGGGACCCAAGAATGCGGTTCACTCTTTGAAATGGTTTTCTTCTAAGTATCCACTTGACTAGGTCCATTACTTCTTATAGTTCTTTTTCAAATGCCACTTTGTCACTGCTGTGTTTCCTGACAATTGCATAATTACATTTACTTTCTGACCCATCCCAATTCTCCCTGTCTCTCCTGCTTAGCCATTTTGTCCATAGTACTGAACATCAACTGTCATAGTGTGCAGTTCGTCACGCTCTCGCTCTCGCTCACGCTCTCGCTCTCGCTCACGCTCACGCTCTCGCTCACGCTCACGCTCTCGCTCTCGCTCTCGCTCTCGCTCACGCTCTCGCTCTCGCTCTCGCTCACGCTCTCGCTCACGCTCACGCTCTCGCTCTCGCTCACGCTCTCGCTCTCGCTCTCGCTCTCGCTCTCGCTCACGCTCTCGCTCTCGCTCTCGCTCTCGCTCTCGCTCACGCTCTCGCTCTCGCTCTCGCTCTCGCTCTCGCTCTCGCTCTCGCTCTCGCTCTCGCTCTCGCTCTCGCTCTCGCTCACGCTCTCGCTCTCGCTCACGCTCTCGCTCTCGCTCACGCTCTCGCTCTCGCTCTCGCTCTCGCTCACGCTCTCGCTCTCGCTCACGCTCTCGCTCTCGCTCACGCTCTCGCTCTCGCTCACGCTCTCGCTCTCGCTCACGCTCTCGCTCTCGCTCACGCTCTCGCTCTCGCTCTCGCTCTCGCCCTCGCTCTCGCTCTCGCCCACGCCCTCGCTCTCGCTCACGCTCTCGCTCTCGCCCACGCCCTCGCTCTCGCCCACGCTCTCGCTCTCGCCCTCGCTCTCGCTCTCGCCCTCGCTCTCGCTCTCGCCCTCGCTCTCGCTCTCGCCCACGCTCTCGCTCTCGCTCACGCTCTCGCTCTCGCTCACGCTCTCGCTCTCGCCCACGCTCTCGCTCTCGCTCACGCTCTCGCTCTCGCTCACGCTCTCGCTCTCGCCCACGCTCTCGCTCTCGCCCACGCTCTCGCTCTCGCCCACGCTCTCGCTCTCGCCCACGCTCTCGCTCTCGCCCACGCTCTCGCTCTCGCCCACGCTCTCGCTCTCGCCCACGCTCTCGCTCTCGCCCACGCTCTCCCTCTCGCCCACGCTCTCGCTCTCGCCCACGCTCTCGCTCTCGCCCACGCTCTCGCTCTCGCCCACGCTCTCGCTCTCGCCCACGCTCTCGCTCTCGCCCACGCTCTCGCTCTCGCCCACGCTCTCGCTCTCGCCCACGCTCTCGCTCTCGCCCACGCTCTCGCTCTCGCTCTCGCTCACGCTCTCGCTCTCGCTCACGCTCTCGCTCTCGCTCACGCTCTCGCTCTCGCTCACGCTCTCGCTCTCGCTCACGCTCTCGCTCTCGCTCACGCTCTCGCTCTCGCTCACGCTCTCGCTCTCGCTCACGCTCTCGCTCTCGCTCACGCTCTCGCTCTCGCTCACGCTCTCGCTCTCGCTCTCGCTCACGCTCTCGCTCTCGCTCACGCTCTCGCTCTCGCTCACGCTCTCGCTCTCGCTCACGCTCTCGCTCTCGCTCACGCTCTCGCTCTCGCTCACGCTCTCGCTCTCGCTCACGCTCTCGCTCTCGCTCACGCTCTCGCTCTCGCTCACGCTCTCGCTCTCGCTCACGCTCTCGCTCTCGCTCACGCTCTCGCTCTCGCTCACGCTCTCGCTCTCGCTCACGCTCTCGCTGATTTAGGAGGCTCAGCACAAGGCTCTTGATTCATGTTTCACTCATGGTGGCTCTTTTTCCCCAAGAGTAATAAAACCCCATTTCTGATTCACAGCTAACGAAATGTCCACACTAAACAGTCCCACATTAGGGTTTATTTGCATGGCCCGATCACACGGGGTATCGTGTTCATTCGTTACATTGTTAGCAAATTATCCAGTCTCCTGGATAGATCACAACCACCTCACATTTGCATTCGCGGGTCTCTATGAATCAGCCTCAACTCAATGGCAATGAATTTTTTAGTTCGGTTAACCCAGTTAGTTGGCGAGAGTTACAGAGATTAAGGCTGGAAGATATCAAGTCATTCACTGCATTGCATTTGGCTGCTTTCAAAAACTAGCCCATGACAACTCCATGGGTCATAGCAGAATATTATTCAATATAGGGCTTAGGTCAAAGGGCACTGGAAATATACTATAACTATCACCGTGGGCTGAAGTACACCAATTATCATGAAATTGGTGCAGGATCAGGCAGAATTTCAGCATTTGTTCTGTTTTGCATGGGATCAGCATGTGTAAGGGCTGACCCAATGACAACTAACTGCAGCATATTGAAGCACTGCGTTAACTGAAATGCATAATCCCTAAAATTAAAGCATTATTGTTCTCACTAAAAGTAAGCACTTCCTTTATTCCCACCCCACCACACCCCGCTTTCTTAGTAGAAGGAGTGAGTGTTCCCTTCTTGCTTATGACATAAAGTAGAAAATTTCCATCCTGGACTTAGATTCAGCATCAGTAAAATCCATCTTATCTGTGCAAATTTCTCTCACCATTCTACTTTTCCAAGATTTCGATTGGGATTTTGATTAATAATGTATCTATTTAATCCTATATACAAGGTGAATAAAATGTGCATGGCTTTAAACCTCTTGAGTTTGCATTGCAGAAAAAAGTAAATCAACTTACATGGACAATTAATGATATGTTACCTTCTTTTGCCATTTGATCATTTCTTGTTTATATGTTTTTCACCAAAACATTGCCAATTTTTCATAGAAATGATCACATCTAGTATTTTTATACGTTGCTCCTTGGCTGCCGGCAGGTGCTCATTCATTCAATAAGTATTGAATAGCTAATAACACGTTAGACCTTGGGGATGAAATCCTGAACAAGACAAAAATGATTTTATTTCTTCTAGTGAAGCTAACCGTATAGTAATAAATTCCAATGACTAAACATTCAATAATAAACCTGGGAACTGAGTATTAAAGTAGGAGAAGTGCAAGTTCTCTGGGAGGAAATAGACCAGGCTAAAAGACAACACACAGCCATCACGTCAATGTCTACTGATAGCAGCCCTATAGCTAGGGCAGGGAGACGTGCCCCGCACGTTTCTGAGACTATAACTTTTTATGGGAGCAGACAGTCTTGCTTTTTTTCCTGGAGTAAGTAGAAAACCCCGTTATCAAGTCGATGCCAACTCCCAACGATGGTATAGGACAGGTAGCACTGCTCTTGCGGGTTTCTAAGACTGTAACTCTTGACGGAGCAGCTGGGGTTACAGTTAGCATCCTGAGGCTGGTGGAAATGTCTCCTTCAACGAGACTGAGACCAAAAGGCTTACAGTCATCCTTGTCACTCTTCCTCCGGGACATGCCATGATCTGTTTGCCAGAAAACCTTGGGGATTCTAACTCTGCAAAAGAGCCAGATTCATCGCTTCTTTTGTCTCTGCCTTCTACCACTTCTACATCATTAATCTCTGATTTCTGCAATAGCCTCCTGCCTGCTCTCCTGCCTCTGCCTTTACAGAAGCATCCACTACATTCAATTCCAAATACACATACCTATTACTCGCTATTATTTACATAATATAAATTTCATTTCTGTCCATATCAATGGAATAAAAGCCATAATCTTTCTACTGGTCTAAGAGATTTCTTTAATTTCTCCTCCACCCCTCTGAAATATTTCTCCCATCACACTAGATCCTGTGATGGGAGGCTCTTCCTGCAGACCTGCCCAGTGCTTCCTTGGGACCCAAGAATGCGGTTCACTCTTTGAAATGGTTTTCTTCTAAGTATCCACTTGACTAGGTCCATTACTTCTTATAGTTCTTTTTCAAATGCCACTTTGTCACTGCTGTGTTTCCTGACAATTGCATAATTACATTTACTTTCTGACCCATCCCAATTCTCCCTGTCTCTCCTGCTTAGCTAATTTTGTCCATAGTACTGAACATCAACTGTCATAGTGTGCAGTTCGTCACGCTCTCGCTCTCGCTCACGCTCTCGCTCTCGCTCACGCTCACGCTCTCGCTCACGCTCACGCTCTCGCTCTCGCTCTCGCTCTCGCTCACGCTCTCGCTCTCGCTCTCGCTCACGCTCTCGCTCTCGCTCACGCTCTCGCTCTCGCTCACGCTCTCGCTCTCGCTCACGCTCTCGCTCTCGCTCTCGCTCTCGCTCACGCTCTCGCTCTCGCTCTCGCTCTCGCTCTCGCTCTCGCTCTCGCTCTCGCTCACGCTCTCGCTCTCGCTCTCGCTCTCGCTCTCGCTCTCGCTCTCGCTCTCGCTCTCGCTCTCGCTCTCGCTCACGCTCTCGCTCTCGCTCACGCTCTCGCTCTCGCTCACGCTCTCGCTCTCGCTCACGCTCTCGCTCTCGCTCACGCTCTCGCTCTCGCTCTCGCTCTCGCTCTCGCTCACGCTCTCGCTCTCGCTCACGCTCTCGCTCTCGCTCACGCTCTCGCTCTCGCTCACGCTCTCGCTCTCGCTCACGCTCTCGCTCTCGCTCACGCTCTCGCTCTCGCTCACGCTCTCGCTCTCGCTCACGCTCTCGCTCTCGCTCACCCTCTCGCTCTCGCTCACGCTCTCGCTCTCGCTCACGCTCTCGCTCTCGCTCACGCTCTCGCTCTCGCTCACGCTCTCGCTCTCGCTCACGCTCTCGCTCTCGCTCACGCTCTCGCTCTCGCTCACGCTCTCGCTCTCGCTCACGCTCTCGCTCTCGCTCACGCTCTCGCTCTCGCTCACGCTCTCGCTCTCGCTCACGCTCTCGCTCTCGCTCACGCTCTCGCTCTCGCTCACGCTCTCGCTCTCGCTCACGCTCTCGCTCTCGCTCACGCTCTCGCTGATTTAGGAGGCTCAGCACAAGGCTCTTGATTCATGTTTCACTCATGGTGGCTCTTTTTCCCCAAGAGTAATAAAACCCCATTTCTGATTCACAGCTAACGAAATGTCCACACTAAACAGTCCCACATTAGGGTTTATTTGCATGGCCCGATCACACGGGGTATCGTGTTCATTCGTTACATTGTTAGCAAATTATCCAGTCTCCTGGATAGATCACAACCACCTCACATTTGCATTCGCGGGTCTCTATGAATCAGCCTCAACTCAATGGCAATGAATTTTTTAGTTCGGTTAACCCAGTTAGTTGGCGAGAGTTACAGAGATTAAGGCTGGAAGATATCAAGTCATTCACTGCATTGCATTTGGCTGCTTTCAAAAACTAGCCCATGACAACTCCATGGGTCATAGCAGAATATTATTCAATATAGGGCTTAGGTCAAAGGGCACTGGAAATATACTATAACTATCACCGTGGGCTGAAGTACACCAATTATCATGAAATTGGTGCAGGATCAGGCAGAATTTCAGCATTTGTTCTGTTTTGCATGGGATCAGCATGTGTAAGGGCTGACCCAATGACAACTAACTGCAGCATATTGAAGCACTGCGTTAACTGAAATGCATAATCCCTAAAATTAAAGCATTATTGTTCTCACTAAAAGTAAGCACTTCCTTTATTCCCACCCCACCACACCCCGCTTTCTTAGTAGAAGGAGTGAGTGTTCCCTTCTTGCTTATGACATAAAGTAGAAAATTTCCATCCTGGACTTAGATTCAGCATCAGTAAAATCCATCTTATCTGTGCAAATTTCTCTCACCATTCTACTTTTCCAAGATTTCGATTGGGATTTTGATTAATAATGTATCTATTTAATCCTATATACAAGGTGAATAAAATGTGCATGGCTTTAAACCTCTTGAGTTTGCATTGCAGAAAAAAGTAAATCAACTTACATGGACAATTAATGATATGTTACCTTCTTTTGCCATTTGATCATTTCTTGTTTATATGTTTTTCACCAAAACATTGCCAATTTTTCATAGAAATGATCACATCTAGTATTTTTATACGTTGCTCCTTGGCTGCCGGCAGGTGCTCATTCATTCAATAAGTATTGAATAGCTAATAACACGTTAGACCTTGGGGATGAAATCCTGAACAAGACAAAAATGATTTTATTTCTTCTAGTGAAGCTAACCGTATAGTAATAAATTCCAATGACTAAACATTCAATAATAAACCTGGGAACTGAGTATTAAAGTAGGAGAAGTGCAAGTTCTCTGGGAGGAAATAGACCAGGCTAAAAGACAACACACAGCCATCACGTCAATGTCTACTGATAGCAGCCCTATAGCTAGGGCAGGGAGACGTGCCCCGCACGTTTCTGAGACTATAACTTTTTATGGGAGCAGACAGTCTTGCTTTTTTTCCTGGAGTAAGTAGAAAACCCCGTTATCAAGTCGATGCCAACTCCCAACGATGGTATAGGACAGGTAGCACTGCTCTTGCGGGTTTCTAAGACTGTAACTCTTGACGGAGCAGCTGGGGTTACAGTTAGCATCCTGAGGCTGGTGGAAATGTCTCCTTCAACGAGACTGAGACCAAAAGGCTTACAGTCATCCTTGTCACTCTTCCTCCGGGACATGCCATGATCTGTTTGCCAGAAAACCTTGGGGATTCTAACTCTGCAAAAGAGCCAGATTCATCGCTTCTTTTGTCTCTGCCTTCTACCACTTCTACATCATTAATCTCTGATTTCTGCAATAGCCTCCTGCCTGCTCTCCTGCCTCTGCCTTTACAGAAGCATCCACTACATTCAATTCCAAATACACATACCTATTACTCGCTATTATTTACATAATATAAATTTCATTTCTGTCCATATCAATGGAATAAAAGCCATAATCTTTCTACTGGTCTAAGAGATTTCTTTAATTTCTCCTCCACCCCTCTGAAATATTTCTCCCATCACACTAGATCCTGTGATGGGAGGCTCTTCCTGCAGACCTGCCCAGTGCTTCCTTGGGACCCAAGAATGCGGTTCACTCTTTGAAATGGTTTTCTTCTAAGTATCCACTTGACTAGGTCCATTACTTCTTATAGTTCTTTTTCAAATGCCACTTTGTCACTGCTGTGTTTCCTGACAATTGCATAATTACATTTACTTTCTGACCCATCCCAATTCTCCCTGTCTCTCCTGCTTAGCTAATTTTGTCCATAGTACTGAACATCAACTGTCATAGTGTGCAGTTCGTCACGCTCTCGCTCTCGCTCACGCTCTCGCTCTCGCCCACGCTCACGCTCACGCTCTCGCTCTCGCTCTCGCTCACGCTCTCGCTCTCGCTCACGCTCTCGCTCTCGCTCTCGCTCACGCTCACGCTCTCGCTCACGCTCTCGCTCTCGCTCACGCTCTCGCTCTCGCTCTCGCTCTCGCTCTCGCTCACGCTCTCGCTCTCGCTCTCGCTCTCGCTCTCGCTCACGCTCTCGCTCTCGCTCTCGCTCTCGCTCTCGCTCTCGCTCTCGCTCTCGCTCTCGCTCTCGCTCACGCTCTCGCTCTCGCTCACGCTCTCGCTCTCGCTCACGCTCTCGCTCTCGCTCACGCTCTCGCTCACGCTCTCGCTCTCGCTCACGCTCTCGCTCTCGCTCACGCTCTCGCTCTCGCTCACGCTCTCGCTCTCGCTCACGCTCTCGCTCTCGCTCACGCTCTCGCTCTCGCTCACGCTCTCGCTCTCGCTCACGCTCACGCTCTCGCTCTCGCTCACGCTCTCGCTCTCGCTCACGCTCTCGCTCTCGCTCACGCTCTCGCTCTCGCTCTCGCTCTCGCTCTCGCTCTCGCTCTCGCTCACGCTCTCGCTCTCGCTCTCGCTCTCGCTCACGCTCTCGCTCTCGCTCACGCTCTCGCTCTCGCTCACGCTCACGCTCTCGCTCACGCTCTCGCTCTCGCTCTCGCTCACGTTCTCGCTCTCGCTCTCGCTCTCGCTCTCGCTCTCGCTCACGCTCTCGCTCACGCTCACGCTCTCGCTCTCGCTCACGCTCTCGCTCTCGCTCTCGCTCTCGCTCTCGCTCACGCTCTCGCTCTCGCTCTCGCTCTCGCTCTCGCTCTCGCTCTCGCTCTCGCTCTCGCTCTCGCTCTCGCTCTCGCTCTCGCTCTCGCTCACGCTCACGCTCTCGCTCACGCTCTCGCTCTCGCTCACGCTCTCGCTCTCGCTCACGCTCTCGCTCTCGCTCACGCTCTCGCTCTCGCTCACGCTCTCGCTCTCGCTCACGCTCTCGCTCTCGCTCACGCTCTCGCTCTCGCTCACGCTCTCGCTCTCGCTCACGCTCTCGCTCACGCTCTCGCTCTCGCTCACGCTCTCGCTCTCGCTCACGCTCTCGCTCTCGCTCACGCTCTCGCTCTCGCTCACGCTCTCGCTCTCGCTCACGCTCTCGCTCTCGCTCACGCTCTCGCTCTCGCTCACGCTCTCGCTCTCGCTCACGCTCTCGCTCTCGCTCACGCTCTCGCTCTCGCTCACGCTCTCGCTCTCGCTCACGCTCTCGCTCTCGCTCACGCTCTCGCTCTCGCTCACGCTCTCGCTCTCGCTCACGCTCTCGCTCTCGCTCACGCTCTCGCTCTCGCTCACGCTCTCGCTCTCGCTCACGCTCTCGCTCTCGCTCACGCTCTCGCTGATTTAGGAGGCTCAGCACAAGGCTCTTGATTCATGTTTCACTCATGGTGGCTCTTTTTCCCCAAGAGTAATAAAACCCCATTTCTGATTCACAGCTAACGAAATGTCCACACTAAACAGTCCCACATTAGGGTTTATTTGCATGGCCCGATCACACGGGGTATCGTGTTCATTCGTTACATTGTTAGCAAATTATCCAGTCTCCTGGATAGATCACAACCACCTCACATTTGCATTCGCGGGTCTCTATGAATCAGCCTCAACTCAATGGCAATGAATTTTTTAGTTCGGTTAACCCAGTTAGTTGGCGAGAGTTACAGAGATTAAGGCTGGAAGATATCAAGTCATTCACTGCATTGCATTTGGCTGCTTTCAAAAACTAGCCCATGACAACTCCATGGGTCATAGCAGAATATTATTCAATATAGGGCTTAGGTCAAAGGGCACTGGAAATATACTATAACTATCACCGTGGGCTGAAGTACACCAATTATCATGAAATTGGTGCAGGATCAGGCAGAATTTCAGCATTTGTTCTGTTTTGCATGGGATCAGCATGTGTAAGGGCTGACCCAATGACAACTAACTGCAGCATATTGAAGCACTGCGTTAACTGAAATGCATAATCCCTAAAATTAAAGCATTATTGTTCTCACTAAAAGTAAGCACTTCCTTTATTCCCACCCCACCACACCCCGCTTTCTTAGTAGAAGGAGTGAGTGTTCCCTTCTTGCTTATGACATAAAGTAGAAAATTTCCATCCTGGACTTAGATTCAGCATCAGTAAAATCCATCTTATCTGTGCAAATTTCTCTCACCATTCTACTTTTCCAAGATTTCGATTGGGATTTTGATTAATAATGTATCTATTTAATCCTATATACAAGGTGAATAAAATGTGCATGGCTTTAAACCTCTTGAGTTTGCATTGCAGAAAAAAGTAAATCAACTTACATGGACAATTAATGATATGTTACCTTCTTTTGCCATTTGATCATTTCTTGTTTATATGTTTTTCACCAAAACATTGCCAATTTTTCATAGAAATGATCACATCTAGTATTTTTATACGTTGCTCCTTGGCTGCCGGCAGGTGCTCATTCATTCAATAAGTATTGAATAGCTAATAACACGTTAGACCTTGGGGATGAAATCCTGAACAAGACAAAAATGATTTTATTTCTTCTAGTGAAGCTAACCGTATAGTAATAAATTCCAATGACTAAACATTCAATAATAAACCTGGGAACTGAGTATTAAAGTAGGAGAAGTGCAAGTTCTCTGGGAGGAAATAGACCAGGCTAAAAGACAACACACAGCCATCACGTCAATGTCTACTGATAGCAGCCCTATAGCTAGGGCAGGGAGACGTGCCCCGCACGTTTCTGAGACTATAACTTTTTATGGGAGCAGACAGTATTGCTTTTTTTCCTGGAGTAAGTAGAAAACCCCGTTATCAAGTCGATGCCAACTCCCAACGATGGTATAGGACAGGTAGCACTGCTCTTGCGGGTTTCTAAGACTGTAACTCTTGACGGAGCAGCTGGGGTTACAGTTAGCATCCTGAGGCTGGTGGAAATGTCTCCTTCAACGAGACTGAGACCAAAAGGCTTACAGTCATCCTTGTCACTCTTCCTCCGGGACATGCCATGATCTGTTTGCCAGAAAACCTTGGGGATTCTAACTCTGCAAAAGAGCCAGATTCATCGCTTCTTTTGTCTCTGCCTTCTACCACTTCTACATCATTAATCTCTGATTTCTGCAATAGCCTCCTGCCTGCTCTCCTGCCTCTGCCTTTACAGAAGCATGCACTACATTCAATTCCAAATACACATACCTATTACTCGCTATTATTTACATAATATAAATTTCATTTCTGTCCATATCAATGGAATAAAAGCCATAATCTTTCTACTGGTCTAAGAGATTTCTTTAATTTCTCCTCCACCCCTCTGAAATATTTCTCCCATCACACTAGATCCTGTGATGGGAGGCTCTTCCTGCAGACCTGCCCAGTGCTTCCTTGGGACCCAAGAATGCGGTTCACTCTTTGAAATGGTTTTCTTCTAAGTATCCACTTGACTAGGTCCATTACTTCTTATAGTTCTTTTTCAAATGCCACTTTGTCACTGCTGTGTTTCCTGACAATTGCATAATTACATTTACTTTCTGACCCATCCCAATTCTCCCTGTCTCTCCTGCTTAGCTAATTTTGTCCATAGTACTGAACATCAACTGTCATAGTGTGCAGTTCGTCACGCTCTCGCTCTCGCTCACGCTCTCGCTCTCGCTCACGCTCACGCTCTCGCTCACGCTCACGCTCTCGCTCTCGCTCTCGCTCTCGCTCACGCTCACGCTCTCGCTCTCGCTCACGCTCTCGCTCTCGCTCACGCTCTCGCTCTCGCTCACGCTCTCGCTCTCGCTCTCGCTCTCGCTCACGCTCTCGCTCTCGCTCTCGCTCTCGCTCTCGCTCTCGCTCACGCTCTCGCTCTCGCTCTCGCTCTCGCTCACGCCCTCGCTCTCGCCCACGCCCTCGCTCTCGCTCACGCTCTCGCTCTCGCCCTCGCTCTCGCTCTCGCCCTCGCTCTCGCTCTCGCCCTCGCTCTCGCTCTCGCCCACGCTCTCGCTCTCGCTCACGCTCTCGCTCTCGCCCACGCTCTCGCTCTCGCCCACGCTCTCGCTCTCGCCCACGCTCTCGCTCTCGCTCACGCTCTCGCTCTCGCTCACGCTCTCGCTCTCGCTCACGCTCTCGCTCTCGCTCACGCTCTCGCTCTCGCTCACGCTCTCGCTCTCGCCCACGCTCTCGCTCTCGCCCACGCTCTCGCTCTCGCCCACGCTCTCGCTCTCGCTCACGCTCTCGCTCTCGCTCACGCTCTCGCCCACGCTCTCGCTCTCGCTCTCGCTCTCGCTCTCGCTCTCGCTCACGCTCTCGCTCTCGCTCACGCTCTCGCTCTCGCCCACGCTCTCGCTCTCGCTCTCGCTCACGCTCTCGCTCTCGCTCACGCTCTCGCTCTCGCTCACGCTCTCGCTCTCGCTCACGCTCTCGCTCTCGCTCACGCTCTCGCTCTCGCTCACGCTCTCGCTCTCGCTCACGCTCTCGCTCTCGCTCACGCTCTCGCTCTCGCTCACGCTCTCGCTCTCGCTCACGCTCTCGCTCTCGCTCACGCTCTCGCTCTCGCTCACGCTCTCGCTCTCGCTCACGCTCTCGCTCTCGCTCACGCTCTCGCTCTCGCTCACGCTCTCGCTCTCGCTCACGCTCTCGCTCTCGCTCACGCTCTCGCTCTCGCTCACGCTCTCGCTCTCGCTCACGCTCTCGCTCTCGCTCACGCTCTCGCTCTCGCTCACGCTCTCGCTCTCGCTCACGCTCTCGCTCTCGCTCACGCTCTCGCTCTCGCTCACGCTCTCGCTCTCGCTCACGCTCTCGCTCTCGCTCACGCTCTCGCTCTCGCTCACGCTCTCGCTCTCGCTCACGCTCTCGCTGATTTAGGAGGCTCAGCACAAGGCTCTTGATTCATGTTTCACTCATGGTGGCTCTTTTTCCCCAAGAGTAATAAAACCCCATTTCTGATTCACAGCTAACGAAATGTCCACACTAAACAGTCCCACATTAGGGTTTATTTGCATGGCCCGATCACACGGGGTATCGTGTTCATTCGTTACATTGTTAGCAAATTATCCAGTCTCCTGGATAGATCACAACCACCTCACATTTGCATTCGCGGGTCTCTATGAATCAGCCTCAACTCAATGGCAATGAATTTTTTAGTTCGGTTAACCCAGTTAGTTGGCGAGAGTTACAGAGATTAAGGCTGGAAGATATCAAGTCATTCACTGCATTGCATTTGGCTGCTTTCAAAAACTAGCCCATGACAACTCCATGGGTCATAGCAGAATATTATTCAATATAGGGCTTAGGTCAAAGGGCACTGGAAATATACTATAACTATCACCGTGGGCTGAAGTACACCAATTATCATGAAATTGGTGCAGGATCAGGCAGA